>NW_022145540.1:490000-549706 GCF_000002235.5 Strongylocentrotus purpuratus | reverse complement strand
ATCATTATTATCATCATTCACTATCTTATTTCGTTTTATATGATTATTATGATTATTATTATAAGTATTATATTATTATCATAATTATTCTTATCATTATTGTTATTAATATTATTATTACCATTACTTTTATTATCATTATTATCATTGGTAACAATACTACTAGTTAGTAGTAGTAGTGTAGTAGTAGTAGTAGTAGTAGAAGTAGTTGTAGAAGAGTAGTAGTTAGTAGTAGTAGTACTTTTATTCTTATTATTTATTACTATTATCATATTATCATGGCACTCTACCCCTCCACTCACCATTCCTATCGCAATGCCCGCAGCTCCTCATACAATTCTGCAGCATGAAGTCCGGTGTTTGTGAGACACTCCCTGTTTCTTGCCCATCCGGACACTCCTTTTTCTCGTCTTTACACGGACCTGAAAGAGTTTTTTAGAATAATTAATTCATCTTTCTTGTAAAAAAGATGATCACTAAAAAGAAATACTTGAGAATAAATATAAATAACGCAGGATCGAGACTTTCCAATAATGAAAGTATCAGTTATTAGGGCAAAACAGATACAGTACGAATACCGAGATGTACATGTAGATACATTGATTTTATAATACATTCAATAAACAAAATCTGAAAACCATGACTCGGAAATCATTGACGTTAAGAGATAAAAAGTTAACGTAATTACAGTTCTATTTGTACGTATGAATATAAATTTGTGTATAATACATGCAGGTGAAATAAAATATTGAAAGTCATGGGTAATTTCGTTACGTGTATAAATGGTGGAAACATATATACATGTATGTAACAGAATTAGATATGCATGGCATACAGTTGTAGATATAGGATCCTCTGACCACTGCTGACAGAGAAGGGGGAGGGGAGTCACTCAATCAGGTCTAAAGTAAAGGGTTGTCACGCAAGTTAACAAAACGTGTTCAAATGCGTGCGCAATCCTTTTTCTCCTGAACAGTACAATGTTCATTTGATGATCTGGGCCATGATTTGTTAAAAAAAAGTTATCAATCATTTTCAATAATTGTAATAGGCTACTGAAATCGTGGCAATTTATTGGCTTTTGGCAATTTTATATAAATCTGCTGCCAGCTATTATTGATTATACATTTTTTGGAACAGGGCCCTCATCTAAAGTGCTATAACACAACGTTCATTTAGCCCAAAGCATCATCTTTCTCACATTCTATTTTCAACCTCACACCCCCCCCCCCCCCCCCCCCCAAACTACCCTTCAGGCTGCAGACTACGTCTAGTGGCTACAAATGTGAATTTCCTAAAGTTAAGATTACAATGCCCATGCGCACACGAGGCGTCAATATTTTCCTGACGCAGTACTGCGCCAGCGACTGACACGGCCTTTAACCTGCCATGGGAGAGTGACATCGTGACCAAAAATGAATGGAAATATAATGAATGCGTCAAACATTGCGTTTATTTACTGGCGCACGCGATATTAGCGCAAGTGAATGACGCGATTGCAATGACGCCCCGTGTATAACGGACACGGAGTATCCAACATGTATCAATCAGTTTCTATATACTTACGGCCAGGGGTTGCAGTGCACTTGCCGCAACTGGCTGGACAGTTGCCTTGCATCCATGATTTGGTCTGCGGGTTGACGCATTCCTCCTTCTTAGCCATTCGGGGCAACGAATGAACATGTCCCGGCAAGTGACCGTGGGTTCAGTTGGGCTTGCTAGAGCATTGGAAAAAAAAACGAATGGGAAAAGGAAGAACTCAAATCATCATGATATTTCGGATTGAAGAAGGAACTGCCGCACCTTGATGAATATTAAGAGAAGTAATGCAGGTAGCAATCACATGATAATGTTGATAAAGGTGAAAACGCGTTTTGTTGTTGTTACCATCAATGACAAAAGTCCTCATCCCATCATGCAGCCTCTCACCCATTCTCCCGTCTCTCACCCCCCCCCCCCCCCCCCCCCTCACTCTCTCTCTCTCTCTCTCTCTCTCTCTCTCTATCATGAACAGGTGATTATGTGAAGTAGTCGTTGTCTTTATTTATGCACTTGACTCTCAATCCAAGGGTTGAGGGTTCAAATCCCAGCCGGCACTAACGTTCTTCGGCAAGATATTAATCTACATTTGCCACTCTTTACCCAAGTGTACATGTCTACTTGGTTATGCTATAGTTTAATAATAAGTACAGTGCCTCGGCATAGGAAGTGCAGTAATAATACTTAATGGCTACTCTGGTATGGGTAAATAAGACCAATTATGATTATACTCATTTAAAGCCCCACTGCACTAGTTTGGCCAGGAGTGATTAGACCTCCCTGCATGGTCATTGACAGGTGGTTATCTCATCAAATCAGCTCTCAATTAACATAAAAAAGGGGATCATGGGGGACCAATGGTCACCGATTGTGCATTTTTTGCTATATAGAGGGCGCAAGTAGTTCTAAGTAGTGCAGTGGGGCTTTAAAAGATGGACCATGTTGGGACTCACGATCAGGTGCAGCACTGCATATGCCACAGCTTGCTCGGCAGGTGGTAGCCATGTAGTCCTGATAGGACGGACTGAAGCAGTAACCTCTAATGGCCCAGGATGAGCACCCATTATTGTTGTCAGTACAACTAGGGACTCCTATAGGTGAGTACAAAGACGGAAAATGAATTGGAAAGTTATCCTCTGGTTATTACAATATTAATTTGGATTTATCTAGCGCTTAACACGAAGTACCATCTCTAACCGCTTTACATATACTATTACCCGGGTCATCGGATTCATTCACGCACAATGTGCACCATCTCCTCTACCTGGGGAGTATAATCCGACCATATGGTTATCGTGAGGGCATATGGCAATGAGTAACACAAAGACTTTCGTCGTCCTACCAGGTCCCCATTTCTATCCGGGGTATGGAGTGGCAAATGTAGATCAATGCCTCGCATAAAGACATTAGTGCCGTGTCGGTGATCGAATCCACGACCTTTGTATTGCAAGTCAAATGCTTAAACCACTCGACTACGACACCTCTACCTCTAAAAGGTGACACAAAATAAAGAAGATCATTCATGTTGAAAAAATAATGATGATTGGAATTCATTAGACATCAAAGAATGATAGGAAAATTGGTTTCAGGGGCGGATCTAGGGGTTTCGGAGGTTTAACCCCCCCCCCACCCCCCCCCCCCCTCCTTGAGCGGCCAAGTGAAAACAAATAGGGAAAAAGAAGAAAAAAGTAAAAGAGTAAAACGGCGCGATCTTTGGTAAATCCTGGATCCGCCTCTGGTTCAACCCCCCCCCCCCCTTTGGCAAAAGCTAGATCCTCCCCTGGGTTTTCCAACATTTTGTTTAATCCAGTCGATTTGCAATGAATCCCTTGTGTAGTGGCAATAGGTTTAATGCATGGCTCGATTATAAATGAATGAATTTAAGCGAGGTACAAGTAGAAGATGAATGTTAGAACCCCCACACCCCCAATGAAAAATAATGATATTAATCATAATAAACATAAAATCAAAACATATAGAAATCAATCAATAATATATATATAATAGGAAAATAATTGATCGATCAGTGAATAGACACTTTCCAATGTTAACGAGAGAAAGCGTGTTGAGCATATCTCACACTTCTTATGTTACTCTATCCACCTTTCCTTCTTACTCTTTCTTACATCGTATAGAGACATTATTGGGAAATGCGCTATATACAGTACAACATATTATTATTATATATTATTATTATAATATACATTATATCATTTATCCAGAACGGCACATGCTCTTTGGTATCTTCTCACCTCCACCCCCAGTTCCACAGTTGTAGTATGCGTTGATCTTGTATATATCGTTCTCACTAAAATCGTTCTTGTTTCCTATGGCATAGTTTCCCTGGCTTGGTTGGATAGTAAGTTGACCGTTAATGGTGAACGCGTCCTGTGGATAATGCATCACCGAATAATAATCGTAACTCGTTTGAAGGTGGTCGATCGCGGCCTCGTCGAACTTGTTAAAATTGAATTCCATCCCTTGAGAAGAGAAGCGAGAAAAAAAAGTAGGATATTTTGGGTCAGCGTAGATTAGATATGAAATTGGCATTCATAGTGATGGTACCTTTGTATTTTAATGGAAATGTCTGCTATCTTAGCTCCGTTTCCCTGTTTATCTGTTTTCAGTCAACCAATCATTCATTCATTCATTCCACTCTCCCTCCCCCCTCGTCTTATCCAAAATCTATTCTTCAGCACTGTCTTCCTTTCCCTGTTCTTTCCCTGTCAACTTCCTTCATCTATGCCATTCTTCCCTTCAACCTCAATTTCCTCGTTCTGTCCCGTTTCGCTATTTCGTTCATCCTCCCTTCATCCTTCCTCCTTCCCACCATCCCTCTTTCCCATTACCCATCCTATCTTTCTTCACACAAACCTAGAACCCCTCTTTTCTTCCTCTACTCCTCCCTTCACCTCTTCTTTCCCCACACTTTGCATCCCAAGTCCTTTCCTTTCTCTTCAAACTCCATGACAGCATCGTCATCATCGTCATCGTCATCATTGTCTTTCCCCTATTATTCAATCTTTCTTTCCCCCCCCCCCCCCCTCCTTCTGTATTTATTCTGTCCACCCTCCTGCTACATCCCTTCCTCGTCCTCCTCTCCTCGATAAACATATATCTCTTCTAACTCGATCCATGACCACCCCCTCCCGCTCTTCCTTTTAAAAGCCTTACTCCTGTTTTACTTCCTATTTGCACCCCCCCCCCCTTTTTTTTTCCTCCTACACCCTTCGCCTCTTGCACTTCTCTATGTAACATCCTCGCATTGTCTTCCAACCCCACTCCACTCATCTCTTTTCTCTCTTCTCCCACATATTTTGCTCTAACAAGGAACTGCTCTATCTCTGCAGATCCTTCATCAGCATTACCTCAGTTTGTATGATTATGCCGTAAAGATCAATTTCCTAAAGATCCATTTTTGTATAAACCTAGAAAGATCGGTCTTTATTTTGATTTGTTTTTATTTATAATTAGTATTATTGTTTTGAGGGAGGGGGTCACTCATCCAAAATAATTATAATTTGGGATAGGAGATCAGAGAGCAAATCTTTGTTTGCTGTTCGAATGATAGGGTTCAATCGCTGGGTGGCTGATTTTTGCCCTCTGACGGATCCCCCCAAAATGGGGGGGGGGGGTGATTATTAAAGGGCAATCTTTTTTACACCGATCTGCATGGCATAAAATGCCGACCATATACCTGGAATGATATTCTGCCAATAGATCCATACGTAGGAGTCCCTGTCCGCTCTAGACTGCTCATGCTGGAAGCCGAGGGCGTGCATGAACTCGTGGATGATGGTGCCAACGTTGTATGTGCATGTTCCACCGAGTGAGACAACCTGCCTTCCACCCTGCATCCCTACCGAAGAGTAACACCTTCAAAAAAGATCCGTGAGAAGGTTTTAAATGGCCCTTCATTGAACTTCGTCTCATCGAGATTCAATTGTAATATATCTCATACATTTCCACATACATTTCACGTCGAAATCTCAAAGTTTCCGGTCTAAAAATCAGTTTACAGTCCTCCTGCAACTTGAATAGTATCTCATGTGAGCGAGCGTAGCGACCAAGCAAGAAGATTATTCTATTTTGAATCACGGATATACGGATATATTACTACGTATTAATACGAATATAATTTATATGGGTATTGACTTTGTCCTTGATTTTTCGAAAACAGTTGCGATCGGGTTAGGTAATTCTGCGATCTCTGAATTCACAAAGGAGGTTTGTCGACAAACCTTGGTTTTCGTGCGTCATATGACGTACATAAACCTTGGTTTGTCGACAAACCTCCTTTGTGAATACGGGCCATGATGTTTGGGGCCAAACTTACCCCTCTGTTGGTACGATATGCAGGTAGTTTTGCTGGTTCGTCCTTTGCACAAAGTTAAGACAGGTGTAAGCATGGTAGCGATTAATGGCATCCATAATTCGGGATCTTGAACCAGAGTCTGATTGAAGAGAAGAAGAAAAAAAAAACTGAGAGTGGATCATATTACTCAGAAAACTGACAGTCAGATACAACTTCGGAAAACCGAGCACATGCAGATACTTGGATAACAGGAATTCAGTTTAAGCTACGGTCACAAAGGTTCGTGCGAACGATAATTTCGTACGAATCTCCCTGTTTTTCCATTGTCTTCCCGAATTTGCATTGTCTGAAAATCGTTCGTACGGCGTTCGTAGCAGTTCGTAACGGCATTTGAGACCGAGGCTATAGTTAATATGAAGCCCTCAACGTTCAATACGAGGAAAGGTTTACAAAAGGCATGGCGGGAATTTTGCAGAGTCAATTTATTGTCGATTCATAAAATTTCCTTATCGTGATCTCAAATTTTAAAAATCAATTACCTTTTTAATTTTCACTGTTACACAATTCCCCCCCCCCCTTCAAAGTCACTTTGTATATGGAGTTGAATATTCCTCTAACGGAAGAAAATGGTTATTATGTAAGGTCCCGGGTTCGATTCTTGATCGTGCTTACATCCTTGGGCAGGGTGTTTCGCCCATATTTGCCTCTCTACACCCAGGTGTACGAAATGAGTACCTTGCCAATTCGGGTATAATAACAAATCACCGGGACCACAGGAAGAGCGGCTATCCCGGACAAGTAAGACGAAATGATTACTAGTATTTACTCATTTTTAAATGTATATCGACTACCAAATGATGCGTTAATGAATAATATAATGATAATGATATACCATTTTTGTATATATAGCGGATATTACATTACGATGGACGTCTCTAGGCGCTTCGAACATTGTCCGAAGGACTTTAGATATTATTACAGTGCATTCAAGGAATTAATCCTATACCAGGTAACCACTTACTATACATGGGTTAAGTATAGTGCCTTGCCAAAGGACGTATAGCACTGCGGAAGGGATTCGAATCCCGTACCCTGCGGTTCCCCGTCTGGAGAATTATCCACTAAATTAATGTATTAGTTGTATTACCAAATTGATAATCGATGAAGTAGTAGACCGTCCTATCAGTCCACTGGTAATATCGGTTCCTGACTGCATTTCGCTTCTTGAGTGTAGCACCAAATTCTAGATCGCCGTGTTCCTGTTGGTTGGAAGCGAAAGAGTTCATTAAAATTAAGTATTGTGTGCGTGGGAGTGTTTCACAAAGACTTAAGTTGGACTTAACTATGGCAGGCCAGTCATACCACTGGTTGCTCTCACCATTGCTCTCTGAATTATGATCTTTAGATGATATAAATGTAAATTTTGTAGATTTGTGACCACGATTTAAACGTCCCTTGAGAAACTAATGCCAGAAATGGTTACGAGGAACTAGTGACATGAATGGCCTGCCATAGTTATTTACAACTTAAAGTCGATCTTTGTGAAACACCCCCTTGAAAGGCGAAACTGAATAATTGTAACCCTAGGGTCCCTCCTCCCGATTTAGCTGATTGAGATGTGCAGGTGGACCACTACACCGGATTCCCCTGCTCTTATTCGAAAGGTGCAATGGGTTCTCAACGTGCAAATGTGGTAAATCTCCTCTTCACTTGACCTCCAATTATCGTCCTATCCGAGGTACCGAGAGTTTTCCACTGTAAAATTGCCTGCGTCTATCGTCTATGAAACAGGGGATCTGCCTGGGTTGGATTCGAACCCATGATCTTTGATTTGACAGGCAGACGCTTACGACTATAAAGCCAACTCTCTCCCATCAAATTAAGGGCGTTAAAGTGTTCAAAGCAAAATAAAATGGTGTTTCGAAACAAAATGAACAAATAGATGAATAAATAAACTAATAAATAAATAAATGGAGCTAGGGGAACTCCAAAGAAAGCTGCGCATTACTTGGAAATAAGCATAAAGGTCACTATCAGAAAAAGAAAGAAATTACGAGTACATTTTCTAATCATTAACACGTTATTTTTTTTAAACTATGACAGTCATCTTGCTGCTGCTCACCACAAGTTTGATTGATTGTGTGTCATATCATACCGGAGGATAATAATAATATTTTTAGAATGACATGATTCTAATAATAAACCTATATAGGCCTAAGTCATGAAATGTGATATTCTTTTGAGCCCTGTATACTTACTGTGACATTGTAAGGTACCCAGATATCAAACTGCAGTAGATGTTCTCTCGCGTCTGGTAAAGAAAGAAATAACATTTTATATTAAAAGAGCCATTTGGAACATTGGATTTTCAAAATGCAAAAGCAATACTCTCGCAATGGGTTTGCTAGATCATTCCAATAAATCTCTTATTCCTCCTTTATCTATTCATCTTATCTACAATACATTAGATAATCTATCCAGAAAAATCGGTGAAAAGGCATTTGTGTTTAATATGTAATCTACCCCGTTGCTTCGATACGTGGTGACACGTACTGCTAATGCTCCCTCTGTTGTCACAGCTTGGCAAATAGTGACACTCTGTTATTTTGATTGATAGTGGAAAGTTGACATTGGTCGTGATTACAGTATCCGTTGTTATATTGATGAAAGAGATAACCAATGTGTTTTTAAAAAGTTTATTCAACCTGTCCAGGCTACCGATTATCCAATATCAAAGGTTGAATCGTGATATTATTATTATGGAAGTGGCCAGTTACATGTACTTACTCGAAAGGATGCCCGAATTGATCTTGCCTATCTCCTGCATGGAGTCTGGTTGCTTGTAGGTGCCGAAGGTCTCAAGATCTGAGGAAAAACGGGATTCACAAAAGCGGATATTAAGCATCGCCTTTCATTTATTATTATTATTTTTTTAGTAGATGATGATCCACACATTTGTCTTTTAGCACGTTCATATCACGCAAGGTGTACAAAGCGCTCCATTGATTATTACTCCGGCTCTCATAAGGCAACCGATGTCGGTGCTCACAGAAATAAAGAGATTCTTTTCAGCCGGTACCCACTCAACACCTGGGTGGAGAGTGGCAAATGTAGACTAATGTATTGACAAAGTGGGGTAGTGCCGGGGCTCGAACCTACAAATGTACGGCCGTGACACACACCTATAAACCCTTCCCCCTTCTTCTCCTTCTACTTCTCATCCTTCTTCTTTTTCATCATCTTCTTCTTCTTCTTCTTCTTCTTCTTCTTCTTCTTCTCCTTCTTCTCCTCTTTCTTCTCTTCTTCTTCTCCTTTGTTTTTATC
Source organism: Strongylocentrotus purpuratus (assembly GCF_000002235.5). Classification (NCBI taxonomy): domain Eukaryota; kingdom Metazoa; phylum Echinodermata; class Echinoidea; order Camarodonta; family Strongylocentrotidae; genus Strongylocentrotus; species Strongylocentrotus purpuratus. Next base: position 540,528 of record NW_022145540.1, on the reverse strand, counting down.
TTCTTCTTCGTTCATACATCGTCCTCCCTATTCCAAATGAGTGGATGCTAGTCTTGAAGCACTGGAGTCGAATTCATTTTTCATATGATTTCGAGGGATAAACTCATATAGGGGCGACAAAATAGACACTCGCGGATTACAAATACCCCGCCCGCCCCTTCTAACATGTCGGATAGTGGCATACATGTAGATCCGCCCCTATGTCGTGTTGAGGTAACCATGGAGGATAGTCATAGATCCGCCCCTCAATATGTCATTCATGTTAGATGTTGAGGTAACCATGGAGAATAGTCATAGATCCGCCCCTCAATATGTCATTCATGTTAGGTGTTGAGGTAACCATGGAGAATAGTCATAAGTCCGCCCCTCAATATTGCCTCCAAGTCAGGAGTTGATGAGGTAACCATGGAGGTCATCATGGGTTTATGTTTGTTGTGCTTTGGTGTCATTTCCTTTACTGGAAGAGTTGAAACGAAAATAATGCATCTTCCTCCGTATAATATGAGGTATTAATGAGTCATGTTTTAGGCCACGTGACTAATCGGCGTTCCCTATTGTCTCGTTTATTTCCGGGATTGATCTGACCTTTAACCTCGTATACATGTACACGATGACCGAGTTAGAAAACCGAGCTCTCATTCATATGCGTGATAGTTTCATATTATAGGCCTGTTCTTTTGTTATTTTGCTTTATCTATGTTAAAAACTTACCCTTTTTAGTGGGCGTACGTTGGTCCACCTGTTTGCAAAAGGTATGAAATAATTCAAAACAAAATATCAGGTTATTCCATTAAACTTGAGGCAATCTTGAAATATTCATGGTAATGGGGCTGTAATGGGATAGAAACGGTTAACGTAATTTTGTATTATTTGTCATTTAGAAAATGATAATATTTGGGCACCTCATATTTGGACAGTGAAATGCCCAAATGCTCTCACATTCTGGCGGCGAGATGCCCAAATATATCCTAACATTTGGACAACGAGGTGCTCGAATGAGTATTTTCGATTTTCGATGGTGGAGTATTACACTAATACTATAGTTTTTCGTCTTGCATGCATCGGAATTAATGGCAATTAGATCAGTACTGAAAACTGAAATCAGACAGTTTACCAGAAGCCACAAGAACAAAGCGCGCGATTGTTTAATTTTTAAAAAGCGATATTTGTTTATCTCTCACTCGGCTCGTTTGCACGATAATAAGAAACTGGAAAGTTGAAATTTAGGCAAGAGGGGCTCCCCTTGGCAACATACACCAGTATAGCTCATAAGCGAATAATAATGGACTTAATCTTACCGCAAAGACCGGTACGCCATTTTCATTGAGGTCTCCTGATATGTTGAAGTTTAACGCATCGGCAGGATCTATTATCGTGGGAACTTCTGTTGTTGTGGTTGTCTGAAGTTAAAAGATTATAAGAATAACAGCAATAACAGTTAGTCCATTTCGGTGGCGTATTCATTCCTCTCCTGCTCTTTTTTTTTGTTTGTGGAGAGGGGGCACTGCCGCCCCTCCCCCCCCCCCCACACCAGTCCGAAAAGGAGTGGGAGAGGAGGAAGAAAAGGGCTGATGGTGATGATTATACTATTATTATTTAATATGAATATTAGTATTATTGGTTAATGATGATAATAATAATTATGATAAAAATCATAATAATATTATAATAGTAGTAATAATGTTATAATAATAATAATAATAATGATAAAATATGACATTTACTTTCATAGATCTATCATAACTGTTTGCAATTAGAAAAATCTCTGGCAAAATCACTATCAAATGTGTATTTTGTTTAAGTACTTCATTTGTTTTCCATTGTTGTCCAAAACTATGAAAGAAAATTTCAGTAATTATGATTCATAGAAGATTTTAATTTCCACAGTTTCGCCACTGTAACCACACATTTCCTGAAACATATGCAAGCCAAAGTCTCTATAAAATCTTCCAGTTAAATGATGAGGAAATCATTCCTGGAATTTGGATTCCCATCAAAAATGTCCAGTGCGACCGAGAAAGTTGTCACGTGAGCACTATGGGCGTTTTTCATCACCTGTCTACTGCGCATGCTCCAAAGTCAAACCAATCAATACGAGCGGTTTTAGTAAATTTGAGGATGCGTATTCCTCAAAAGTCAAACGAATCAGTACGTGCAGTCCTGTCAATTTTTGTAGATGCATGGTCAAAAGTCAAACGAATCAATTAACACGGTTCTAGTTATTTTCAGGATGATCAGAAGTGTCCCACCCCTTACAAAATAGAAGGAATAACCCCTGTGTAAATCATAGGCCTCCATGACCTTCAACCCAATGCAGGGATTGTTGTTAGTTTTGATTGTGACATCGATGACAAGCAAAACAAGTTCTTGGTTATGGTGATTAAACACTGATAATCTATCTCGGTAGGTCACTTCTTTACGTCCCTCTTCCTTCCCTTAGATTCTCTCTATTTTTGTTTTGGTTCTTTTTTTAAAGTTCTATAAAGTTGTTGTTGCTGTTGATGTGTTTCAAGGAATGCCCATAAACGGTATTTCCTATGTACAGTGTGAACCTGTCTTAAAGGCAATACAAAGTTTTGGTATGGGATCATGAATTTGGTTCAAATGAACATATTGGAAGCATATGCGATCCTACAATATTCAGTGATCGTTGTCGCGGTTGAAATCGAGTCTAAAGTTATGACATTTTAAATAATAAACTCTTTATGTTGTATAGCTCCCTCTCAAGGTGAAGATATTAATTAAGCCATAAAATAATGTTTCTTGACTAAAAATCGACCGTTTGGCTATTCCCGTTTGGAAATTACATATTAAATCTACATATTCTGATATTTTCATGGTCGCAGCTATCATTGTATGGCCGTAAGCGCTATTTGAAATGTATCAACATTTACCGGTAGCACCGGTAAATTTTGATATTCAATTTTTCCTCGAAAGCAGAAGAGTTTTAGGGGCTAAATTTTCTAGTGCTTATAATACATCCACTGGGTCATCCAAGTATATCAAAATTATAAAGAATCACTATCCAGCAAATTTTCAAAATTTACCAAAACTTTGTATAAAGTATTCATTACAGGTAATATGATAATATTTTTTTTTTTTTTGGGGGGGGGATGATGTATCATTCTTGATTTCTCTATTGTTGATTCGTTTTTTATAGTGTTTTTACAAACAATTTGACAGAGAAATGAATAAATCTAATTAATTGGTCAGTAAGGTACGCGTACCAGGTAAATAACATGTACCATGGACTACTCATTTCAATGAATGGTATAATCGGGAATTGTATGATCAACTCTTCATTTTTAAGAAGAAAAAAAATCGAGTTACTTATTATTTTATTCGAGGAGCTCCAACTACTATAGCGTTCGTAATCAAGGTGATCATTAAAGATAAAGTTGAATTATTGTAATGCAACTGCATTGTGAAAGAACTGTATGGGAGCGACTGGAATAGATTGATCATGTTGGACATAATTGTTAGTTTATACAAAATGAAAAAGAATTTGACTCAGTCTTAATAAATGTCACACATAGCCTATTAAAATGCAGAATGAAAGTGTGGTTCACAATTTGGCTATTTCTTGTCATTTTTTTTTTTGAGATTATTTTACAATAACCTTACTAAAAAGAAAAGGCTCACAATTCTTTTTTTTTAAATCCCAGATTCAATTTTTTTTCTTTGAGATAAATAACACATCGGAGAGAGAGAGAAGAGAGGAGAGGAGGGGAGAGGATAGGAGAGGGGAGGAGAGAGGAGGAGAGGGGAGGAGAGAGAAACAGACAGACAGAGCAAACAAATCGGTTTTCCTCACTCACCCTGTGTCCCGGATGTCGAGCAGGTTGACTATATCCGAAGTTCGATATAACCACCACTCCAAGTAAACTTACGAATACCCGAAATAAATCCATTGAGAAAAATTCACACAATAAAAGCAAAGCAACAAACAATAGTTATTCCTATAAAATATATTCGGTTCTTTAACAGAATCATGAAACGTAAATGAAAACGTTTACTCTGTCACTCTGGCAAATTTATATGGAGATTATGAATATATATATGCTCGTTTAATCCTTATTTCGTTTAAATCATGTTCAAGGAAATATTTTGCACGTATTCTTCTAATTATTAATGTATTTTTAATTGATATCTCTCAGTAAAGTGCAAACCGCTGTAAACAAAAACAAAGATAACATTTAACAGCTATTTACCTTGATCGTAAGTCTCTTTTCACCGCGGACCTGTTCGCGGTGTTTGACTTTGGATGCATAGAAATGCTTTGGGAGCCAATTGTGGTAGTTTTCTAACCATCTAATCACCTTGATTTAAGTATATTTTATATAACATCATTGTGATATGATTGCAGTATCAATTATGGAAAGCATTTCCATTTTTGTGTATTTAGATGCCAGGAATAATATAGTGTTGTGTTCTTGGTAGATTTGGGGATTTCTCTCTCTCTCTCTCTCTCTCTCTCTCTCTCTCTCTGTCTGTCTCTGTCTGTCTCTATGTCTCTCTTTCTCCCCCCCCCCCCCCCCTCTCTCTCTTTCTCTACCTGGGGGGGGGGGGGGGCGATTGATTACTCAATCGAGATTAAGGGTATCAACGTATATAGGTGCTGAGAAAGGAAAGTCAAAATGGGGATTTGTTCTGTCAATTTACACCTTATGCAGGTTGTTCAAGTTAGATTAACATGTTTCACAATGTTAGACATGGGGAAAGTTCAGATGAACATAATTAAGATTTTGAGTTATTATTTCTCTGACATTTTTAATAATGATATATGTCTCATAAACCCATCAATTAACGCTGAACACGTGAAGGATGAGTGTAAATAGCTCACATTCCTTTTAGCAAGTGGCAGAATGTTATAAACACAAAAACATTACATTACTGATTTGACAGGATAATCAAGATTAATAGAATTAATTGACGCTGAAAAGGAAAAGCAGGAAATCTAAGTGATTTGTGCTGTATTGTGTCAGGCCTTCATGGTAGCCATTATCCAGATTAGATCGATGGATTAGTAAAAACCATAGTGCAGGATGATAGGATTCCTGGGGTTATAACTACTGTTTGCAGGGTTGTTGACAAGCAATTTAGTGAAGCATTGATTATTAGAACGTATAATATAAGGGAGAAGAAATTTTAGCAGAGGACTGTATAGAGGAAAATCCGGTGTGGCAGTGTAAATATCATGGTAAAACATGAGTGGTATTAGAAAAGAATTGAGTTGGAATTCATCAGGGCACCTACGTGGCACCTCCGATAAAAGTTTGTCTGAATTTCATCTGATTTTGATTAGCCCCTGGCACTAATCTAAACACCTCTGACAAGCAAAAAAAAAAGAAAAGGAGATAATATGGGGGATGGTTTGGGGGAGGGGTATATTTGACAAGTCATAAGGGACAACCCGCACCCCCCCCCCTGACCCCCTCCCCGTAACACCGCCCGTGATAAACCTCCCTTCTAAACACATGGTCCCACATATTATTTCCGTTCCATTCAAGACAAAAACCTATGAATAAAACATTACAAATATTATATTTCAAGTACAAAGGCAGTACATGTATATGAGAAAAATGCAAGTTTATGGGGGCCATTCGATATTGTGAAATTGTGTCTGTGGGGGCCGCTCTCATCACCTGGATACGCCGGTGAATGTTCAGTCACTTTTCGAGTTCCAATAGGGCTGTACCGGAAATCATGAGCTGTCTCTATATTAATTCGAATATAAACTTTTTGAATGCGGATTATGATCCCTAAAGTTCACCCACGAATTAAGGTTAATCGAACTTTGTCTTTATTTGATAAATCATTGTCTAATTATACACATAACTGAGGTCATTAGTAGATTCAGGAGTAGAGTAGATAATTCGGTTGATAACCAGGTAGTTCATCACGCAATCACAGGATGTGGCCGAGGACAAAATAATGAAGGCTTAAATTGGTGAAGATAATTGCTGATTCATGGAAACAGTTCATCTTAATAATACCGGTATAGCATCATGAACACCTCTTAAAAGTCTCAAACACTCATGTATGTCATAGAATGTTTAACCATTTAGTTTATGGTGTTTCTTCTTCTTCTTCTTTTTTCTTTTTTTTTTTGGGGGGGGGGGGCTTAAAATTAACCATGAATAAATCTGAAATATAACTTTGATTAACTCTTAACAAATACCATAACTGTAGCCAGGCGCGTACGCAGGGGGTGTTTGGGGGGTTAAACCCCCCCCCCTCCCCTTTGGTATTTTTATGTGTATAAACCCCCCTAAAAAAACCACAAACCCCCCCCCCTTTGTTTTTTTTGTTTTTGTTTAAATAATAATAATAATTAAAAAATGTCCTCTTACCCCCCCCCCCCCCCCCCCCCCGCTTATTCAGCGGCTGGCTGAGTCGTTGCGATTTTTTGGTGACCAAAAAAAAAAAAAAATGTCCTCTTACCCCCTCCCCCCCCCCCCCCTCCGCTTATTCAGCGGCTGGCTGAGTCGATGCGAAATTTTCGGGCTGATTTTAAAAATGTCAACCCCCCCCCCCCCCCCTTGAAAAAATCCTGCGTACGCGCCTGACTGTAGCATACCGTGATGCTAAATTGAATAAATGGGGCAAGTTTTATAGAACCGGTTGTTGGGTCATAATTTTGCTAGAAAACACCGGATTTGTTCATGTTTTCTTTCTTTTTTTGTGTCCTAACTTTTTATTCCTTTTTAAAATCTATTTCTCTCTGTCTTTCTCTCTTTTTTATCCCCTATAGTTCAGACAGACCAAATGTATCAAAGATAAACTCAATGGAAAGCAAAAAATGAATATGCCTGTTTGAACATAGCAAGTTTGATTCAAATCTAATGATAGATAAGTTTCTGTTTCAACCGCCCGTATAATATAACTTAAATAATAAGTATCGCCCGATTTTTGTGAATGGCATTTTAAAATATCAATAGGCCTTTTACCTATACAGTATATGTTTTCTTTCATTTCAATTATTGTCTCTTGTATCAGGATTAAATCCGTATTCACTTGAAATTGAAATGCCTATTTTCTTTTCCCCGATATTTCTTCTCTCTCTCTCTCTCTCTCTCTCTCTCTGTCGCTTACCCCTCCCCCTCTCCCCCCTCTCTCTCTCTCTCTCTCTCTCTCTCTCTCTCTCTCTCTACCTTTCTATCTCTCTCCTTTACAAGGTAGAGTACAAATAGTACGAACAAATAAAAAGCAACAACAAAACAAAAACGAGGAGTGCGCAAGCCCAGTTAGTAGTCGGGCCCTCTCGCCTATTGATAAACTGTGGTAAAAGTTTCGCAAGAATTTAGAGCTTTGAAATTTCAAGATTCAAACATTTTCATAGCTTAATCTTTCTTTTGCATGTGCGTCGTGTAAAATGGTCGGAAATAGATTTATCATGATCAAGCTTATTTTATGTTGCTCATGACAGTCGTACTTCCCGAACGATAATAATCTGTCTGAAAAAACTTTCCGCTAGTGTCAAAAACTGTGTTACAGATAAACAATAATGTGATTGATCATGTTCTAGATCATGACAGGCTTTATGAAAACAAGTGTACGTGTGTACGATGACGATGGACGAGAAGTGAATTATGGGGACGAGGAAAGAAAAAAGAAGACGTTCATCGAAGGAGAATACGTACTGCTCAAAGAAATATGACAAGTAATAATTAGGCCCTTTCTGTTTTGTTTTTTATTTAAACAATTCCAGAGTTACAGGAAACCCAAAGTGTGTGTCAGATATTGAATTGTATTCAATCAAATTACTGTGAACTGAACAATTAGAGCATGGGCGCCAATCCACCTGGAAAATGGATAGGGCTTTCATTTTTGTTAGGCTGGGGGGAGGGTCACTATCCCCAGGTATGATCTGACCATCGGGAGTTGAGGAGTTTGGGAGTTTTCCCCATGGGTCGTTGGATATTTTGGCTTGAAGGCCGGTCGACTTGTAATCTGAGACCGGTTGATATGTATGTTATCTGTTGAATGGGCCGGTCGCATCGGACTTACAGTCTCAGCCTCCACCCCTTACCGTACCCCATGTATATTATTGTACCCCCCCCCCTTCCCCCCCCCCCCCCACACACACACATATCTACTGGTGGTTATCTACCTCTTAATACGGTGGTGTCGGAATATTTATGCAAATCCCTCCTCCCCCTCCCCCCCCCCCCCCCCAATAGAAAAATGAAGACTTCCTTTACTCTCCACATGCACATAACAAACATAGTATCAATGTACTTATTCCCTGAGACACCTTTGGCATCGCGTCTAGACTCGACACTCCTCATTGATTGTATGGTCATGTTTTCGCAATTGAACATGTAAAAAGATTCGTCGTATCTCAAGCAGGTGCGTCGCTGAAGGGAGGGGTGTGGGGTATGCGCAGTAGGGGGGACTGAATTCAGACAAGGATTAAGAGTAGAAAACGGTATAACGAATCGTCTTCTTTCTCTAACAATTTAATAAAACGTCATAGCTTCCGCGTTTCGCGCGGAGGGGCAAAACAAGAATTAAGAGTCGGGAACGGTACAACGAATCGTCTTCTTTCTTTAATAATGTAATGAAACGTCAAAGCTTCCGTGCTTTGCGCGGGAGGGGAAAACTGAATTCAGACAATGATTAAGAATCGAGAACGGTACAACGAATCGTCTTCTTTCCCTAACAATGTAATGAAACGTGAAACGTCAAAGCTTCCGTGCTTTGCGCGGGATGGGGAACTGAATTCAGACAAGGATTACTGAGAGTTGCTTCGTGTGCTCACTACCGCTCCCATTGAATAAAATCCTAGCCACACGTCTAATAGTTCGTAAGATAAATAATTTAGCCTCCGGCCGCGGGTTTATAAGGTTAAATTTGTAGACATTGGGACATCGGCATTAATATAGTTGTCGGTAATTTGTAGCTAGTTTTGTCGGTAATCGGTGGCCTCCACATCCCCCCCCCTCCCCCCATTGAAAAAGGTCTAGCGACGCCCCTGAGGATCATCAAGGATCATCTTTGACGACAAAAAGTGATTATTTGCATGCAGTTTACCCGACCTTTTGTGAATATGAGGGCCTTTTGTCACAAAATATTGTATAATAATATGAACCAACATTATACATGTTATATTATATGGCGCGAAAAACTGAACGACCACCAGCCTGGTAAAACGGTATCAATAACTTAAAAAGATGCTTTTTCGATACGTCTTTCAAGCCTAATAGTTCAAATACCCAATTCAATAATGCATTCTTCACATTTGTGTATAATGCTTTCATTGCATTAAATATTAATAATACATATGTAAGATTAGGCCGATGATATAATATGAACAAATAAAACGAATATGATCTTCTTCTTTTTTTAACTTCATATAATGTTGTAATTGCAAAGAAATTTGTGTTGTAATAGGTGCGTATCTTCCTTAATGCGCTTAACCATAATCCTAGAATTATTGGGGTAGGGAATACGTGCAGTGGTTTTTCAGAGATTAAAGTGGATTCCGGTGATAAGCTTGGAATTAGCGAAGTGTATTACGTTTCAATAATACATCCAACTTCCACGTAGTGTGTCAATCGTGTGGCTACGGTACTTATTTTGAAAGGGAATTTAAAAAATTAAAAAAAATCCTGTAAATATGCTTTGTTTCATAAACTGAATGGAAAGCCCCTCCATTTCCCCCTTTATCACATTTTTTTCTCGAGTCACTGTGTGATTGCGTGTCAGTCTAGACTTGTCTAGAGTGCGTGACGTTAGTCTATTTCAAATTTCTTTCTGTTCGGTAGTTTGTAATCTGTAATGATTGATAATGAGTAATGACTTTTATTTCTTTATTTACTTGTAGACCCTATAAGCAAATTTCTAATTGCGAACCATCGCTTAAAACATATACCATTCAAATACAGTTTTGAAATAACCAGGTTTGATTCTATGAAAAGTGTATTTTGGTTTTGAATTCATTCATTCTTGCGAAATGGAGTTTACTCGAGTTTTCAATCTCCTTTTCCCTATGTATCCTCTTTCTCTTTTATTCTCTGCCCCCCCCCCCCTTCCTTCCCCCCCCCCCTCTCTCTCTCTCTCTCTTTATGTCTCTCTGTCTCTCTTCCTCTGTCTCTCTGTCTCTCTATCTCTCTTCGGCTGACTTCGATCTTCCGACTCCGTCCCTTCATCGCTATGCTTTCATCGCTATCACACCTCGCGTCTACAGTTGAGGATGGTCCAAGTAAACTGAGCACAAACTAATTAATAAATGAATCAATCTATCAATTAACAAATAAATGAAGGAATGAATAGATAGACAATGGAATTAATAAATTAATTAATTAATAGATGAATAAATGAATCAGTGAATAAATAGATAGGTAAAAAGAAAACTGATGAACAATGAATAAATAATTAGATACACAACACAAATATCAAGTTTTTAGGTCGAGATCTTCTTCAAGGTCAGTTCATAAAAGACTTCATAATGTATCCCACAAAAACACCAATCCGGAGCTACCCGGGCCTTCTTGTACTTTAGACAAACCATCGGAAGAAGCGGTTAGCTGCTAGTGTGTGGTTTACTTTGAATCTGGAAGATAATGTGAAGTAATCATATCAAAATGAAATCCTAAAAGTTTCTAGGTTAAGATCTTCTTCAAGGTCAGTTCATAAATGACTTCATAATGCAGCCCACAAAAAAACCAATCCGTGGCTACCCGGGCCTTCTTTTACTTTAGACAAACCATCGGAAGAAGCGGTTAGCTGCTTGTGTAGTTTACTTTGAATCTGGAAGATAATGTGAAGTAATCATATCAAAATGAAATCCTAAAAGTTTCTAGGTTAAGATCTCCTTCAAGGTCAGTTCATAAATGACTTCATTATGCAGCCCGCAACAAACCACCAATCCCGGGGCTACCCGGGCCTTCTTGTACTTTAACTAAATCATCGGAAGAAGCGGTTACCTGCTGGTGTGGTTTACTTTGAATCTGGAAGAATAAGTGAAGTAATAAAATGAATACATTGTGAGTCATCATAGCGGTCACGGTGTGAAATCGAAACCACACCATGACTGGACAAAATAAACAATGGTTATGGTATCCTAGAAGTGATAGAAGGCTCGTCTTTATTTCCATCTTATTGATTTTGTTTCTATCTACTTCTTTTCTCAGTGAAATCACTTTCTCGCACCTACATAGACAATCTTACACATCAGTATCGTTGTTAGATGATTTCGAACGGGACAAGTTCAGAATTGGGTCTCCGTAAAACAAAAAAAGTAAAATACTGTAATCATTATAATTATCGATTAGAAATTCGATGATCTCTTACTTGGCTTCTTATCTTACGATGACTTAAAAGAATCTGTCAATTCATTGAGCCCATGAAGAATATATATTTTGTTGCACCCCAACAGAGCAATTAAAAGAAAAAAATAATATCATGCGTTTGAGACCGCCAAACACGCATTTCAAGTGGGTGCCATTATTTATTATCTCGAGCTATTCAACGGGTTAAAACTTAAATTTATTTTTAGTCATATTCATTGCACAGAATGCGCCATTGACCTGAAGCAGAATTGCGTCATTGACCTGACGGATGACTGCGTCAGCGCCTTTGATGGTCCATGCGAGAGTGACATTGTTCAAATGTAGTGAATGCAAAATGGCCTGTGCAGTGTTGAATAGGCCATCCACAGGCTTGATTGGCGCAAGTGTAATAGCAAAATCATAATGACTCCTCGTGTGCAACGGAAAACGAAATCAATGCGTCAGACTACATCGCTTCCCAACTTCTTTTTAGATGACTCTACGCCCTTTACTCCGCAAAGAAAATTTAACGAAGACATTTGATTCACATCGATTGCTGCAAGTTTTAGGATAGTTGTCGGGGGGTAGTCGTCCTAGAGCTGATGTGTATTTTTTTTTTTACCCAAGCCAACTGTAAAGCGTTTTTGGGAGCTCTCTGCATGCATGCAAGGGTCTTGACTCTGATATGAAAGATCCAGGGTTCGAGCCCCTTTCTGTGCTTACAAACTGGAAGAAATGTGCTAAATAAAAAACTTATTGGATTTTTAAATATTTTTTTAAAGATAACAATCCTACATGCATCACCATCACCACCACCACCATTTTCATCAAAATCATCATCGTCATTCGCTGGTCCATTGATCAAGGGATTAAAATTTGACAGGATAATCATAATAATAATAATCAGGTATCAACATCTGTCTCGCTACCGGAACTATTGCAACAGCACAGAAGCTGCGATTTCCTGAACTAGTAAAGGGGGAAAAAGTCTGGCTAATTGATAGCTCAATAGATTTGATCCAGTGAAAATCTGGTGCCATTTGATTAGTGGTTCACTTTCAGGAGGGGGACAAATTGATCAGAAACAACGCATTATTATATTAGATTACTGGGAAACTACAGAAGCTACCGTCAGACCGCTCCAATTGATAGCTTAGCTTATTGGCGACGTAAGAAATATGTAAAGATTATGAAAACCTATAGAGAAAACGTCGAGAACATGAAGGAAGAATGGTCCTGCTGAGACCCTTTTTGTAATTTTCTCTAGAACAGATTAATAGTATAATTTCTGGTCTAGATTTTAATCCCAATCATTTTATTTGGTCTAATGTTGCATACAAATACATATTCCCTTGCTCCCCCAAACATCCACACAGACACTACTTAACAAGGTTCGATATGAATGAAACGTGCTAAAAAAAATCTTATTTTTAATAGGATAAAAATGTATTGAAATGCATTTTCTTAATAATACACTTGCCCGCTTTATTTTGACTGACTTTGATTTAATTCAATTTAAATAGTAGAACACATTATGTTAAAACCTTGTATCAAAATACTGTGTGGAGGGTTATAACCCTCCATACATATCGTGCAATTGCAAATGGTGTTAGGAAGTCCGTGGATATCCGGGTACTTGTCACCATTGTTGTAATGCATAGTTAATCCTTCGATACAAGACAAAATAAGCGTGAGGAAGAGTAGGTGTGTGAGAGAGAAAGAGAGAGAGAGAGAGAGAGAGAGAGAGAGAGAGGTGGAGAGAGCGAGAGAGAGAGGAGAGGTGAAGAGGGAGAGAGAGAGGGGGAGAGGTGAAGAGGAAGATAGAGTGAGAGAGATAGAGAGAGGGAGATAGAGTGAGAGAGATAGAGAGAGGGAGATAGAGAGAAGGAGATAGAGAGAGGGAGAGGATCGAAATGGATAGAGGATACGGGTAGAGAGAGAGAGAGTTAGCCGGGAAGGAGAGAAGGGGAGGGGAGGGGGGAGCGAGAGCGAAATGATTGATTGATTGATTTTTATTCGACAAGCTTCCAACATGCAACAATATACAATAATAACAGATCAAAAATATGTCAGCTTGAACAGGACAACCCACGAAAGCTCGAGAGCTTATTTTCAGTGGGATATGGGATATGGGACTGGGGAGAAAACTTGAGTCCAGATAATGATCAGTTAAAAAATATCTTCAGAATAAATATTAGCCGACGGGGCAGATCTAGCCTGTCAAACAAAAAGAAAAAATAACAATCACCTTTTTTTACTATTGATTATAGTTATTGATTAGATACATACTACACCATCAATGATTATTAGTAGGACCCAAAGTCTCAAAACTGTGTTTTCCCGCTTCCCTCCCTTCTCGCCAGGAGACCAATGCTATCAAGTGCGATGAGAGAATAACTATAGATTTATAAAAATGCATACAAAAATAATGTCTTTTTTCATATGCTCAATTATCACTCTAAGACAAAAGGATAGGCCTATAGAAACTTTATATATGAATAGCATTACTTAAAAATCGTTCTTCAACTACTTAATAGAAATGCATACAATTTTTTTTTTTTTTTCTTCATATGCTTTATCCTTCTAAGACGAAAGGGTATGCATATAGAAACTTTAGATATGAATAGCATTACTCGAAATTGCTCTTCATTACTTACAACCCCATAGTTTGATATTTTGGTGGATTCGTTGGTCCGTTCTCAAATGCATTTCCATATAAAGTAAAAACTTGTGATTTAACATTTAAATTCTTATAACTCTAAGAGAATGAGTCAGACCAGGTGTTTTAATCATTCTAATCTTATTAATTATTAAAAAAAGAAGAGAATCTCACACATCCTTTCGTGCCGATTGTTCTTCGCAATGGTGAATTTCCGTGAAATCTTTCCATTTTCTCTGAACGTGGTGAACGTGGGTTAGTAATGAGTCAAATATCCGCCGAGAAGTCCAAACTTGGTGAGTTTGTATTGGAGTGGCGTATCCAATCCTCTGCTTCCGGAGGGGAGAAGGGGGGGGGGGGCGGGCAAAATTTCCTATATTGTTATGATATCTGTACTATAGTATCGTGTCAGTAGTCAGAACAATATAAAAATTGATTTGATGATCAATGGTTTTGATTTGTTTTTGATTTGATATGGTTTATTGATTAAAAAACATTCAAATAGCAGCCAGAGGCTGAAACAAATTGAATTTACAAAAGATACATACAAAAGCATAACATATAAAAATGATAATCTACATATTATCATGTATGTATTCCAGCATGGAAATATTCGTACTCGGGCCGGGCATGGTATTGCAAGGGGATGGACCCTCCTTTGTCCAATCTTAACATTTGTTTATAACATAAATATAATATTTTTTAATTTCGAACATTATCCGTTTTATCTGTAAATATTTTTTAGTTGTCAATATGCATTGCAGTGAAATTTGTAACAGTGGTGGGCGATTTGATTTTATGTTTATTTACCTTACAGTAATTTCACCACTTTACTGTAAAAGAAAGATAAAAACTTTTGTTTCTTGGTTAGAAATTTGTGGGGGGGGGGCAAATGCCCCGCGCCCCTTTAAAAACGATGGTGAACCTTGGTGTATCGGGTCCGGGTGATACGGTGAACTGTCATGGGGTCGCTTGCCCTGTTACAGTTCCCGTTATGATTAGCTACAACTCATTAGCTCACACGTACAAAAAGAGAATTTCCTTATAAGGAAATCTGTTTTATGTACAGTAAAGCCTCACACTAGATTAAAGGTACGCTCTTATCCAATTTGTAATCAAAGTTCTTGATTTTATTTAAAATCATGTTTTGTATGATTTGTTTTTGTGTGTTTTTATTCATTACGAAACTTCACTGACATGGTATTAGCAATGTTTAGTTTAACAAAACAAAAGAATAAAGGATAATTTATGAATATCATATGAAGATATTACCATCTAACATAAACAATGGATTGAATTAGTATAGTAATGCCCCGAAAATTGTATTAAATCTTTTACCCTTTTATGAAATATATAAACATAACAATAAGTCAATAATACATTTTTTTAAATCGTAACAACAAGAAAAATGCATTTGATACATCAAAGTATAAACATGTTCATAAATGACTACATATTCCATTGTTTGCATTACGTTTCAGTAACCTAATATATTGTTAAACGTCAACGAATTTACATTTTGCTCTAAATACACTATCAAGAAACTAAACTTATGGAATAATTATTCTAAACTTTTATCCATATTTGGCAGTTTGGACAGCAAATATGTAATGTTTTACATGTACAGCTATAAAAGTATCGCTACATGCAGCAGAATCAGGAGACGATCCCACCCACCCCCCCCCCCCCCGCCCCCATTAAACAAAATGAAAAATATAAACTCAAGTTCATGTTCTCTTTAAAAAGAAAAGAATCCCTTTTTCCTGAAAATAAGCATCGTAATTGCGTCTAAAACGTTAACAATGTTAAATATGAAATGCATTGCCTACGTGCCCGCGTTATCAGTGTCTGTGATATGGTGTAATATTGAAGCCCTAAAAGAATTGCGCTTCCAAAGGATCATGAAGTGCCTTAAAAATGTAAAAATCATTGATTGACTGGTTTAACCATACACATTTTCCCCTATAGGCTGTAGTGTTATAAAAAGCGTTAGGAAAACGAAAAATGAAATTTGGATTTTCAATCATAAATATCTTGATAATCAGACAGGCGATCGGTTTGTACTGGGATTCCTGACTGGTCGACCTATAAATGTTTATAATTATGATCGCAGCATGAGCCAAATCCAGGAATTTGTTTCAGAATCTGAGGCAATGACAATGTTACCGAGTCACTTTAAAATGTAAGAATGTTAGGTAAGAAATATATTAATCACTAGAACAAAGGTGAAATCGAATATTAGACAAGATATACTATTATCTATTCACGACCAATGACGTAATCTAGAGAACTCATGAATACTAATACACTGTGTCAAAGAGACAGTATGAGAGAGGTAGAAGAAAAAGTAAAGTATAGACTCGACATTCAAACCTTTTCCTGAATCCGGAGACTGGAAACTATATTACAGCTGATAATGCAGCAATATTGTGGTACAATGTAGATTACGCATATTGTAATATATGTATTGATTATATATTTCACACCCAATAAAATAATCGACAATCTTTAAAGGGCGTTGCAAGGATTAAGGTAAAGACCAGTATTGGGAACGCCCCAATTTCAAAAAATGAAATGGAAGCTCTCATTATCAATCATGTGAAAGAATATGTTTTGACTAATACATGGTGATAAAAAATTTGCCGGGAAACCGCCTACTAATTCATATATTTGGTAAATTTGTTTCTCTCATGGTCTGTGAGAGATATAGGGTAGTCCCATATACATCTTTCTGTGTATATTGCTTGTAACTTTATGAAGAATGGGCCAAATTTCTTATCATTTTGATGATTCCAGAACCTTGCAGATGCTAGATGCTAGATGATCATCCTTTTCTGATCGATTCCACAACGTTTCTTTCACAATGCAATCGCATGACCATAACTGGTCTTTACCTTTAACACCATGAACATCTTAAAACTTGTAATAGGGCCACAATATTGTGTGTTTTTTAAATCATAATTGAAAATGTTCCTAAAAGTCTAGTGGCAAAATATTCATTATCAACAAAATTACAGTCATTTTTTTTTTCTTTTCAAATTTAATTTTTGCGACTGGCAGTTTTTTGTTCACCCCGTTTAGAAAACCACAGCGTCTTTTGAACTGAAATTTGGCATAAACATGAACTTTCATAAACTCATCTTGCTGCTATACAGGTAAATTTTGATATAAGTTTTTGAGGGATTGCAAATCCCTGATATGGGCTTTAATTTAGGTATAATTGCTTTCAATGAAAATGGCAGGCCTAATGATAAACTTTTACAACTCGTTTCCATCAGAGAAAATGTGAACGGCTGATTTATTTCATGCAATGCATGAATGTCACAAATTATATTGTTATTGGCTGTAATCAATTAATGTTACTTGAATCGAGAAATTCAATAGCAATCACAGCTTATAAAGGCAAGGAAATAGCGTGAAAGTGGATCGGAAATATTTAATGTGCCTGCAAACACAGACTAAAAAGTAGGCGGGGAAAAGAACTATACCACTTTCGTCTCCAGGAAGCTTGGCTGGAATGTTACTGGTAGTTAGTTTGGTTCCAGAAAGAAAGAAAAAAGTTCGCCCACGGGAAATAATCTGCGTCGTCACAAATCACCGGTCTAACTCTGGGTCAAAAAATGGTTCTGTGATCTCTATAAATACAGGTCCTATTTCTGAAAGAGTATCAGTTGAAATTTAGGAACCAGCTTAGAAAAGTGGCAAAAAGGTAACAATATAGCATCGCAGGTGAAAAAGAAAAGAGGCAAACAGCAGAACAATTATAGATCTGGATATACTTTCACAACAACTTGGCAAAAGGCAACGGAGTTCGAGTGCAATATAGTTAGTGTGCAATTTGCAAGATGGAGCTCTCGGTGATTTTTGTGTGCATGGGCGTTTTGCTCATGGGCACCGCAAACGTAAGTATGATTTTCAGCTTTTGCCATTCTACGATTTTTATCAAATTTTTTTTCAGTTGTTGCCCTTTATATTTACTTTTTAGTGTAGGTCTGATTCTGAAAGAGTAGATTTGCATCTTTAAAATGATATGTAGCTCATCAAAATTTTCTGCTGTTTCACTATGTTTTTCTCTTAATCGGATCAACTTGTTCTGTGGTGGACATGTTTTGATTGTTGAATAGTATCACGAAGGGAGCGAAAACAACCTATTCGAAACTTTGATTATTGCGGAATTATAATAACGGTATTCGACAATTGTTTTATATAAATGAGGGCCGTCGGAAACAGCAAAACCAAGTTTTTTCCGAAACTTGAATTATTGCGGAATGATAATCCTGGTATTCGGAGCATAGAATATGAAAAATGCAAGCACATCGATTCTAGACACTGAATTTTATTCAAATAAGTTGAAGATGACTCATCATGCTCAAGCGTTCTCTTCCTTAATCTCTAATGCTATAGTGAAGTGTTCTCTTCCTCACAACTCTCATCTGCTCTCTGCATGTGCTCTCCCTCTCTCTCTCTCTCTCTCTCTCTCTCTCTCTCTCTCTCTCTCTCTCTCTTTCTTTCTCTCTCTCTCTCTCTCTTTCTCTCTCTCTTTCTCTCTCATACACACACACACTAACATTCACTCTCTCACTTTGTCTTTCTTTCCCACAGGCGGAGTATAACTACAAGACAGGGTTTCTGAACGCGCAGGGAGTCCCCGATGGTGGGGTGAGTATATCGTCCGGGGTCGTGGAATAACATTGACCTCTCGATTCATGTGTTTGGATTCAGATTTGTAACAAGTTAACAACATAGACACCAACCTCTATCCATCCGTCAAAAATGATGTTAACGTTGCTAAATCCCTTGTTTTTAGTATAAACATGTCATGCGTGTTTAAAGCTAAAAACAGAAACTAGAATTTCAACTTTCTATATAAGCAGGAAACAACAATATATATAGTCTTTTTGAATGCGAAAATATTTACCGATTTTGGAACGTTATTGAAATATTATTATGTCACTCCTTCTGTAAAGAATTTAGATTCTCACCCATTTGTGTTGTATATGGTTTTCATGACGCAAAAGAAAATGTTACAGATATTGATTTATAATACTTCATTATGCTTTATTTGCAATCTATAAAGCGAGTGTTGGAAATCAATTTAATAAAAATGTAGTGACGAGAATAATAAGCAAATATTTTTTGTTTATGTTGAAATACAAAATAGAAGTAGAGGAAAACAAAACCAAGACAACAAATTTGAATATTATTAAGTGGAAGAAGACAATTACTAATTTTAAATCTGCTATCAAGTAAATAGAGACATAATTTAATTTGACCTCATTTAGACATGTGATTAAGAGCTTTGTTATGAATATTTATGTACTATGATGTTATCCATGATTTTATCTGAATAAAGATTTATTTCAACAACAACAAAAAACAATATATATATATATATATATATATAGTCGGCCCCAAAACTCTCGATCATGATGCAAATCCGAAACTGAAAATGCAGACCAATTGTTATGTGGGGTGAAATTAACTACTAGGTTATTAATAGTTCAAGTCCATGATATGCTCAACGTTGTTTCGATCAAACTATATTACCATTATATAATGTTATGTTAAAAAATATAGACTAGATTTTGAAGAAAATGAAACTAAGAAAATAGATGCGAATACCATGTAGTAGTGGATAAAGATAATTAATGATTTACAGGAAATGCATTTTTAATATGCTTACAAATAAATACAGATATATAATTTGATCTTCTTTAAACATGACTTATGATTTACTTGTTTGTAAATGATTATGTATGATGTCATTCGTGATTTTGTATCTGAATAAAGATTTTATAAAAAGAAGTAAAAAATCATTATATCACCCTACACCCCTTCCCATGGAAAGCTGGGCATTTTTTCTGACTTCACAAAAACCGTGGTATAAAAATAAACAAATCTGCAGAGAAACAATAATCAGAGAGTCAATGAGTCAAAATACATGTTACGATGCGCTTTCAAGAGATATAATGGCCGCAATTTTGGTAAGCCTCTATAGTCTCACTTTTTATGATCTGATATGATGTTTCTCGGAAGTTTTTCTCGCTATTTTCCTCCAACATGAGACCCTCAAAATGTTACACTCATTGAGAAATGATAAACACAATAAGCCGCATGAAAATAATAAATGATTTTATTGTTTTGTATTGGTTTGGTTTAAAAATCATCGAACAGGCAGCTAAGGGCTGAAAATGTTACATTTACAGAGTAAAAAGTACATGTTGACATATGAAATTGTCTTATTCTACATAATAACGTCTGTACAGGTATATTACGTGAAAAACGTGGTATATTATAAATAAACAAATTCTATACATTTTCTCTTTGTCCTTTTTTTTATCAGATGGATGTTGTACCGCCATCATTCGAAGGTGAGTTAATCTGCTTGCACATAACTCTGTTTTGTATAATTGAGTTTGTGATTGTATTATTGTGTTTCTATTGATCAGTGTATCATTAATTTATATATCTGATATTATTGAAGATTAGAATGGATTGCACGATCTTCTGGAATATGGAAATAGTAAAGTTAGAAAATGCAATTTAACGTCAAGTACATGAGTCAATCAATAACTGCATAAACTCTCATCGCTTTCTTGCAAAATTCGGTGATTATTTTAAAATTCGCAAGCATTATTAATTGTTCATTTTATCTGACTGTCAACTCGAAAGTATTCCCTTATGCAATTAGTTAAACTATATATGTCGGCCCTACCCAAATGACTCGGTAAATATTGTACAGTAACACCAAAGGGTTATCCTAATTCTTTGGTATTACAAAGTGAACCATCTTGGTCACAACATATCACCCATATATACAGTGAAGTATTGACGATGTTTAAACACCTTTTTTCCTAACATTCAATGAATATCAATTATTCACGTTTTTTTTATTTTCTCCTATTTTTTTTTCATTTTGAAATACAGAAATTCAGGCTTTTGGCACTGCAAATAGTGGTGACGCATTTACAAACATTATGGCAAGAAATATAGCTATAAACGAAACGGGTGAGTATATTAGTTAGTACCTTCTCTTTCTCTCTCTCTCTCTCTCTCTCTCCCTTTCTCTCCTCTATAGTGTATATCATCTTATATTCATATATTCATACCTAATTCCAACAGCCTTATATGTCACATATTGAAATGTGCGAACATCATAACCATGATGAATCCGAACATGACGTCTACATGAGATTACCACTAGAGTATTGAAATGGCTCTTGAGTCGATTTCTCGAAAGTCTTTGCGATCGCATTATCCAATAGGCCATGCCTGTATTGTAACGAAAGTTAGTCATATAAATTTGTGAAGCGCCTCGAATTCAATTATTTCATTCACATGTTACAAATAAATGTATCTCTATAGTCAGAATTCAAATTGCATACATTAGCTGTTGCTAGGTGAGACAAACAATGTGGCTTGTCTAACCCAACAACACGTAATATATTCAATTTGCATTCCGACTTTTGAAATACAATTATTCGTATCGGGTGAATGACATTTTTCGTATCGAGGAATTTAAGCATAAATTTGTATAAATCATTTCGAAGTAAATCTATCAAATGATCTTTTCCATTCGATGCTTTTTTCGACACCAGTAACCCTTATTTCCTATATTTTTTCACCCTTTTTTTTCTTCAGAGTTGTGTCTCGAGCAGGGAGATATTCCCGTCCCATGTAACAGCACCGGTCGAGCCAAACGAAACGCTCTCCGTGATCGCGGTATGAGATGGGTAAACGGTGTGGTTCCATACGTCATCGACAACCGATACGGTAAGGAAATCATTGACATAGCCTTAAATGGTATCATGCAATAGGGCGTTTTCGACATGTAACTGCAAGCATTTTTATTTAGGGAGGGGGGGGGGTTCAAGAGGCCCCGGTTAAGATACACTTATATTTATCATTATTGAAAGTAACCTACATACTATGTCATTGCTTTGTAATGTAATTTTTCTTTGATATCTAGTTGACACAATGACATAATGCTTTGGTGGAAGTGAGATCCGATGATACGGAATTCCGATACATCCTGCGTGATAAAACATTGAGGTCAAAATGTTTCACCAACCCTGTGTTGTACAGGGTTGGTGAAACAGTATAGGCTATTGTGGAATTCCCAGTTCTTAATTTTCATGGTCACCATGTTCAATTCTTTTATAACTATTAGGTTAGCCTCATAATGTTATGACTTATACAAAGAGTTACAGTTCACGTTTCATCATTTGCATTTCATACGCAAACATCTTCAATGCTCTTCTAGTTTTCATACAAAACCATTGGATGGAGAACAAAGTGAATGATGAGCACGACACAACACCATTATAACGTGGCCGTGTTAAATTCCACTCGATATCTCGCCATAATATAAAAACTGTAGCGGTCCACAAAACACAAAACTGTTAACATCACATTACATTACAAGCATACAGTGTATACATTTGTATTTTTATCATACACTACAAGCATATATTTGTATTTGTATCAATTTACTTATCTTTTTCATATTTTTTCGATGGAGCAGATTACGGTACTCGCGCTCGCATCACGAGGGCTATGGAACGTTACCATGAAACCACTTGCATCCGATTCGTAGAGAGAACAAGAGAAACAGACTACATCTATATCTTCCCCGGTAACGGGTAAGTGGAGCGATTATATACAAAATTGTTCTAGATTTTAAAATTGAATTCTTGTTTCGGAATGTTAACAATGAATTATTGGTATTATGTATTTTTGCATGGTACAAGAACGGAAACCATCCATCTTCCTCATTCCCTGTAAAACTGTTCTAAAAGAGTATTCACACCACATCCCTGTTGAACACGCCCACATATTCAGCATAGACCGCATGCCTTTGCACACACACAAAAAGTTTTATATTGCATAGGTCTTACTTTGAAATTACCTTTTTGGTTATTACACATTACGATGAACACATGCAGGGATGGTGAAACATTTTACAATGTAACAATAATATTACAACTATTTACTGGAAAAACATCTTACGAGTCTTCTAACATAATTGCCTTGAATCTTTGTTGCTCAGGTGTTATTCTCTGGTCGGCCGTGTCGGAGGTCAGCAGCAGGTTTCTCTGGGAAATGGCTGCACTACGAACTTGGGTACGATCATTCACGAACTCATGCACGCCGTCGGATTCCACCACGAACAGACGCGAACAGACCGCGATACATACGTCTACATCTACTTTAACAATATCATTCAAGGTAAAAAGAGGGATCTCTGTAAGTGGGTTCAGGATGGGGTTATCTTGACTGTGGTGCACGTATGGTGGTGGGTCCAAGATTTTGGAATGAAGGGGTTGCGTACTCCCAGTCCCCCCCCCCCCCCCCCAAAAAAAAAAAAAAAAAAAAGAAAATAAATAAATAAATAAATAAATAAATAAATAAATTAAATAAAATTTAAAAAAATAAATAAATGAATAAATAAAAATAAATAAATAAATACATTTTTAAAAAAATAATAAAAATAAAAAAATAAAAATAAAAAAAAAGTCGCATGTTGTGGGTTGGGAATGATTGGGAGCGTGCATTGTTGGACAATATTTTAAAAAATGATCGAATTCAAGTAAACGTAATTCAAGTAAATGTAGTCTAAATTGCCTCGATGTCTAATGGAGTGCTGATTATAGTCCTCGACTCCGAAACAGTAATCCAAAATACTCGAAATGTCACATTCAGAAAAGGTGTTATCTACAAAATAATGTACACACATCAATGTATTCGTCAGAAAGAGACATGGTTAGAATCAATAAATCAAGTCAATTAAGATGCATTAGTGCAAAATTATATCATTTTGCATGGAAAGCAGTCGTGGCTGGATTATTTATGTTGGTACGGTAAATAACATTGAACTATTTTAAAGACATGATGGCGCGACAACGTGATTATTAATGTGATTCGGACTTGGCAGATAGTAGGTCTATATACAAGAAGTTTTCAACTTGAAATAAGTCCATGTAATCAATTTTAAATGATTATGAATGATCATCGAATCGAAATCAACTCAAATATTCACCTTCTCCCATGTCACAGGTCTTGAATACAACTTCGACAAGTATGAACAAACCTACATCGACCACCTCGGTACCCCATACGATTTGTTCTCCGTCATGCACTACCACATGACCGCGTTTACATCGAACGGACAGCCGACCATCGTCGCTCGCGACCAGAGATTCCAGCTCGACTACCGTTCCGATTTCAGTGACAACGACATCAACAAACTCAACATTTACTATGAATGTGGTAAGTTTGATAAGTGCGGTGCCAAGTATCAACTTTAAAACACAAAGTCGTTTCAAAAAGATGTTTTATAGTTGTACAAATCCGTCTTCAATCCCAATGATAATACCAAAAGAAAGGAAAGATACAAAAGAGTATGTCACCTTTGTCCTTTCTCTCTCTCTCTCTCTCTCTCTCTCTCTCTCTTTCTCTCTCTCTCTCTCTCTCTCTCACACACACACACAATCTCTCTCTCTCCATCCCCCTCTCTCTCTCTCTCTCTATCCATCTCTCTCTCTCTCTCTCTCTCTCTCTCTCTCTCTCTCTCTCCCTCTGCATGTCTGCGACCTCCTTTCGTCCTCTCTCTCGTTCTAACCCATTCTCCTTCGCCTTTATTTGAATATGGCATACAATGTTAACCTGAGTCAATCATTGACTTGTCAATAGAATATTCTGATTTCAACTACCGGGAACAATTCATTATAAAACTGGAAGAAGAACAATTTGCATGCATCAATAGTATTCTTTGCAGTATGTGAATTATATCAAGTGCGTTTGTATTAAAAGTGTAAAAATGAATCGGATAAATAACTGTGTGTTCATTTTCTATTTCCCTTTATCCTCTGCAGACGGCAACACTGTCGATCCCACGTGTAAGTATTTTTTTCTTTTTTTTTCTTCTTTCTTTCTATTCCCCCTATTTATGAAGCTACTCTCCCTGCTCCATAATGTTAATAACCGTCGAATGTAAATCATTTGAAAAACATTTTCCACAAAAATGTTAAATCCACAACATTTAGTATCTTTCTGTAGAGATAACATTTTGCTTTAGGTTTTGATCAGAGGAAATCAAGAGACAGTAATAACAACAAAAATAACAATGATGATGATGACAATGATCATAGCAATAATTCATTAAAGGGGAAATTCACCCTAATATTAAGTTGGTATTAATAAAAGCAAAAAATCCGATTAAAAATAAGAAAGTTATGAATTTTTGAAGTTGCGATATATCAAACACAAAACACTATGTGACGTATCTTGCGAGCTCCCCTCCCATTTGCTCAATTTATGCTTGTTTGCTCTTACTCCTATAGTACCGGAGGAAGTTGATTGTGTTGATAGTAATCAAAACTGTCCTGGTTGGGCTGATGCTGGATACTGTGCTACTAACTCCTGGATGATTGCCAATTGTAAGCTCAGCTGCGCAGTCTGTGTCATTACTCCTACTCCTACTCCAGGTCAGTCAATGATATATGTTTAATTATTATTATGTTTGTAGTATTATCATGATAAGTAATTTCATTATTATCCAAATGTCATTGTTATCATTTCCATTCATGTTTTTCGATATCAACGATCCAGTGATGAAATTTATTCAATAATGGGATTATAATTACTGTAATCACGAATATTATCATTATTATTGTTACTATTGTTGCCGTAAGTTGAATAATAACTACAACTTGTTTTTATTGTAAAACAGACGATTACTTCAAAAGCGTAATTGAAGAGAACCAATCATTTAAAACATTGTAAATAGATAAAACATTATTAAAACTGAATGTACTTAACATTTGATATCAAGAGTACATGTATTAGAAGTTATAGTATTTCTGGAAGGGAGGGGGGGGGGGGGGTCATCAAAAAATGAAAAAACGTAAAAATTAACTCTCCCTTCATTTTTGTAAATATTATTTTGACAGGAACCGGAGGCAATGATGGTGAGTTGATCCTTCTTCTTGATATTGTTATAATGATGATAACATAACGAAACTTGTATTTAGCCACAACTAAGTGTAGGGTAAAAAATGCTGATAACGCTGATATGCTGATATCATGAGCGACAGCACAGGCACTACGAAATACATATATATATATATATATATATATATATATATATATATATATATATATATATATATATATATCAAATTAATTTATTATAAAAAAAAATTGCTTCAACGGTATCATTGGAGGTGACCTATCACTCCAAAAATAGACATTTGTAAATCTTTAGAGAACCTGAGGCATGAATCTATAATTTTCATTTGTATCAAAATTAATTTTTCTTTTTAAATTAAAATCAATGTTATCTTGCACCATGATGACTATGTTGTTGTTTAATAATGTTGATATTATGTAAGTGAAGTACAAAGCAAAACACAGCGATTTTCATTATAACTATCAGACATTTGTCAATAAGAACTAATTCAGACAAAATCAGATTTGTGTTATCAGTGGCTTTGAGTATCTATCTTCTTTCAACTCTCTTTCTCATGATTGTGCAGACTGCAAGGACATGAACGATAACTGTGCTGGTTGGGCTAATGCGGGCGAGTGTCAAGCCAACCCATC
Organism: Strongylocentrotus purpuratus; assembly: GCF_000002235.5. NCBI lineage: Eukaryota > Metazoa > Echinodermata > Echinoidea > Camarodonta > Strongylocentrotidae > Strongylocentrotus > Strongylocentrotus purpuratus. The sequence continues at coordinate 513,990 of NW_022145540.1, read as the reverse complement.
CTGGATGTTGCCCAACTGTCCCGTCAGTTGCGATCAGTGTGAAACCGTCAATCCCGGTGGTGAGCAAAAACAAAAAGCTGGTTACTTATGAACGCAAGGCCGTGAATAGATGATTATTGTTGCTTTTGATATTGTTTGTAAGGAATCAAAATGATGGGTCGCAGTGTTAGTTAAGGATACTGTTTTGGTAACAATTCTATATCAAGCTTCATTTAAAAGGGTTAAATTTCATTCATATCTTGCTGGTCAGGATTCAATTTTCATAATGATGATAAAATTTCACGATGATGACTTGATTACAACAAGATTTCACGATGATGACTAAATTACGACAAGATTTCACGATGATGAATTAATTACGACAAAATTTCACGATGATGACTAAATTACGACTAGATTTCACAAGGATGACTGTAGTTTGACAATAAGTAATTCATGATGATAGGTAACTTTGATGATGATGTAGTCACATCAACATATCAAGCTCATTAATTTTGTGACACTTTATTGTCAATGTTGGTGTGATCTGTAGTAGGTAACTATAATTGGCATTGGCTACATCTTATATAGTTAATATATATTTTATACTATGATATTGGTTAGAAGCATGTTGGTGGCAGTAGTGATATAAGAGTTGACCAAAATATGTTCTCTTTTTTTGTATTAAACAGAAAACTGCATAGACATGAATGAGAATTGTGCAATTTGGGCCAAGTATCGACAGTGCACCGAAAACCCTGGCTACATGCTTGAATTCTGCCCCCGTTCCTGTGGGCAATGCGTTGGTAGCGGTATCATGCAAAGTAAGTCCTTTTTGTATTATAGACTTCGCGTCGGAAATAGATATTTCTTTCTGATAAAAGAAAATTAATATTTAACTTTCATTTTATTTATTTTTCTTAATTTATCATGTACGCATCCTCCGGCCCAATCCGCCATCTGATTTTTCGAGGTTTTTTTTTGGTATAATACTTTAGGTTACCCACTGAGAACCAAAAGGTCGTTGATATATTTCAGATACACCCTCCAATCGTGGAGATATTGTGTGCTGCAAACTTCTTTTGAAATGTTGCATTGTCGATTTGAAATCAATTGAGGGTGCTGTAGAAGATCATTTTAAACGTACAGTACTCTTTTGACCTTGTTTCTACATTTTCTGTTTAACGATTTGTTTAATATAAATAATAATGTTCAATCGAACATGACAGATGGGAACTCCATGTATAGTTTACCACCCCCCCCCCCCCTCCCCATTCACTCCCTCCTTGTCCTGTCCCCTGTTTAACAAGTTCTGGATAAGCTTCCGATTAATTCCTGTATAGTCTCTGTTAAAATGATTTCAATACTCAATTGGCCTTGTGCAGACGATAATCATGTTCAATCAATATCTGATTTATATATATCAATATTTGTTCATTCATTTTATTTTCCTTTTCAGCTTGTGAGGATTTCAATGACCAATGTGCAGACTGGGCAAGTACGGAGCAGTGTCAGCTGAATCCCGGCTACATGAACTACGAGTGTAGGAAGAGCTGTTCCCTTTGTGCTGCCAGCTCGCCTTTGGAACTGCTACCTCAAAGTAAGATCACTAGCAATATATTTGACATGCAATTAATCTAATTACCGTTTGAAGAATATGTTTCAGCAAAGTAGCGGTAGTTCATGTCTTACAGTCATTAGATTAACACCCAATGATGAAATAATAGCATGCGGGAATAAAATCATGATGTAAGGGTAATTTTTTCATTTTGCCATGATAAGTTCAAGCTTTGGTATGTCTTTGTGTCTCATTGTCTCAGATAAGTATTGTAACTGATAATATGTTGAAGTGAAGATGGCTTGTCCTGAATTTAATTCATGCCCACATAATACAATTTTTATTTAATGCCCCCTCCCCTAAAATTGGAAATGAACTTAGACTAAAAATTCTGCCATGGAATGTGTGCGTTCGGCCCCTATTTTGATTATTGCACGACTCTTCAACGACATGGACTGCCCTCCCTCCCCCCCCCCCGATGATTTTATTTGAGCAACACTTTGGGGTTTATTCAGATGCTTCATGATATAATAGACCTATACGTAGTCAATCAAATTAATTTTAATGATTTTGATTTATACTGTTACCCCCCCATGTAATATATTTTTTTGGAAAAATAATCTCTAAGCTCCTCAAATTAATTAACATTATTTCATCCTTTATTTGATATTTTTTCTGCAGCTCAATGCCAAGACACGAGCGGTTACTGTCCTGTGTATGCTGAGGATGGGATGTGCGTGTCGAAGCCCGAGTACATGGGCCTCGTTTGCCCCGACACCTGTCAAATGTGCCCCGGCAAGATCTACGCCGAAAGTGGGTCTAGTGGGTCTAGTGAGCTCCGATCCTTCTACGGCTTCCTTGGCGCCCTTTTCATCTCATTTCTAGCGCGCAGATTAGCTCTGTAAACAAAAGCCTCTTCCAAAACCCAAAACATTATGTACAGAAATTAAAATAATGGCATCGACGTTAGTCTCGTTTTTTTTTAATCTGTGTTAAACTCTGTTTACAAGCTGTCAATTTTTTTGTAAAAAACAAATCAGTTTGTTTTATTGAAGTGATAATTTTCTGTCATAATCATTGTATCATATTTTTATTTATCTATTTATTTAAATTGTGTTCTTACAATATTTGTATCTGTATTTTTTCTTGTAATTAAGAGAACTTTTTCTTATATATATTAGGTAAACGAATTTCTTGGCAAATAAGCTATTACAGTGTGATTTATTAATGATTGGCGTGTTGACCTACGATTTGCACATAATTAGGGTTTTGAAGATTTACAATTACAGTACAGATTATATATTTATAAAAGTACTTTAACTATAAACACAAAAAGATAAAGAGGCTGAAATTATGAACTGTAATATGACTATGATGTACTTGTACAATGTATAATCATGTACAAATACGTTGTGAGAAACAAAATCAGTGCTTGTGTGTGACTTTTTATTTAATTGAAAATATGAACACCTAGAAGTTGCAACTGTTGATATTTCTATATTAGTGAACACGAATATATTAAGAAACTGATATTGTGCTGGGCACAAACATGATGTAATTTATATTTGTTATTCGTTATTATATTTTGGAATAAAAAATATATTGCCTAATGAAATTATCTCATTCTCGCTCCTTGTCCGATGTAATGTAATAATCAACATCACTGTGCAATGAGCGTGTAAGCTGTGGTGTCGATTTGGATGAAAGGTGTAATGTATAATCTATATCACTGTGCAATGAGCGTGTAAGCTGTGGTGTCGATTTGGATGAAAGGTGTAATGTATAATCTACATCACTGTGCAATGAGCGTGTAAGCTGTGGTGTCGATTTGGATGAAAGGTGTAATGTATAATCTACATCACTGTGCAATGAGCGTGTAAGCTGTGGTGTCGATTTGGATGAAAGGTGTAATGTAATAATCTACATCACTGTGCAATGAGCGTGTAAGCTGTGGTGTCGATTTGGATGAAGGGTGTAATGTAATAATCTACATCACTGTGCAATGAGCGTGTAAGCTGTGGTGTCGATTTGGGTGAAAGGTGTAATGTAATAATCTACATCACTGTGCAATGAGCGTGTAAGCTGTGGTGTCGATTTGGATGAAAGGTGTAATGTTATAGTAACAATGACTGCTTTGAGAGACATAGTTGTTTTATACGCTTTTACCCTTTTTTCTGGCATGTTAATCCAGACACATAAGTCCACAAGTGCAAAATATTAGCATCACATAAATAATAGGTAAAGCAATCTACTTCCTGACTGCATGCCTGGTTGCTAATTCAGGGAACCAGGCACGTGAGTCAGGCAGACATCAAACAAAAGTTACAAAGTCATTTCAATAAATCTACTTCCTAACTGAAATAAACTACACTTCTTTCCTTTGACCTTTAAATCAAACTGACCTAACTTTGTTAGCATTTTGTCAAGTGTTTTGAGATGGACATCAAATAAAGGCGAAAACAAAAGTATATCGTCTAAATAAATCAACAAATATGTCAGATTCATGTCTGCTAGGCATCAATCGCTCCACTACCCCTTTAAATGTACTAGGGGCATTTACTAAACCAAATGGCAAACGGTTTGAAACAAACGGCACTCTAAATGCTGTCTTTTCCTTGGAATCACCGTCCATTTCCACCTGGTGATAACCATGCGCTAAATCAAGAGATGAAAATAATGCTGCCCTAATATGAGGGCTTCTAGTGACTTGTCGACCCGTGGTAAGGGAAAAGCATCTTTAAATTGTTTTTGCATTTAAAGATGATACGCCCCTTTTGCAGCCAGCATCGAATTTTGTAGAAATTTGCAGGAATTATGAATATGTCATATATGCCCCATCTGTGAAATGTAAACGTTAGCAGTGTCCTAGTATTCAAATTATGCAAGGAAACCCGTTTACTTTCTAGACCTCACTGTCAGACATATACCTCTCTTTAGAAATATATGACTACTTTAATATTCGGGGAATAGTTGTTTTAAAGGCTCTCGGGGACGTTGCATCTTGCTATCACCCCTTTCAGGATGTAACATCCCCTTGAGCTTATAAAACAACTATTCCTCTCATAGCAGTCATTATATCTATACTATTGGGTGACTGAATGATATCTTTTGCTTCTTTGGTAATAACATTCATAAAATGAGCTGTAAAGGGTACATCAGCATTTGTCTACGCCAATAACCCACTACTTGTAACGGCCAAAATTAAACTGATCGAAACTTTGTGCAGCACAAAACGTATGACCATTCAGTACAAGGGTCTAAAAATCAAACTATGTACTTATAGGTGATTGCAATCACATAAGTTGATTCGACAACTAATTGTCGTTATTTTCCCACAAAAAGCCATTTTCAAGCCCTGTCGTTCTGAAGGAAGTTCTAAGTTAGTTTTGTCTTTCAAATGCCGTTGGACTTTTGGGGCCTGCAAATGGGACCATTAATCAACACAATCTTTTATACGCAAGCTTCCATCCATTTTTTTTTACCAACATTACCGGGCTTGCATATTATGGGCTACTAATGGGTTTTATTATGCCTTGATCAAACAGATTTTGCTATGTTTTACCTCTTTAAAATGTGCGGGGATTCTACAATAAGACTGGTTGTTCATCTCTTGTCTCGATCTTGTTAAGATCTTGAAAACGAAGCATCATGTTTCTGGATGAGCCGTACCTCACTTTCTTTGTCTTCGTCATTCAAATAACAAGACTTCAAATTTATCCCAGGTGGAAAGGGAAACTGGCTCCCATCCCTAAATTTGAATACCTCTGAATATGAGGGGTCAAGGTTTTTCGTACTATAATTAGTAGCCACGTTTGGTGTATTGCTAGTGTCGCCATCGGGACATTCTGCTCAGGCGCGGATCCAGGATTTCTAACGGGTGGGGACCCAAATTTGAAATCATTTCGAAATTTAGTGTGCTGAAATTTGAAAATCGTGCCGACCTATATTTCGCTCAGTGGGGGGGGGGGGGGGGGGGGGGGGGGGGGGGGGGGGAGGTAAGCACAAATTTTTTTTTTTGGGGGGGGGCCCTCGAAAATTAAAAAAATCGCACTCCCGCCCCCCCCCCCCCCCTTGAACGCCAGGGCGGGGCCTAGCTCAGGGGTTTTATACATCAAATTCTCGTTGGATGAGCATAATTTTATACCTTATTTGTGACACTGGCAGATCACGAAATGGCGTGGGGTCCTGGGGGCGGAGCTCCCGGAAGCTCAGGGGTTTTGGGCAATAAATAATGGTCAGATGAGCATATGTTTATACCTTATTTGTGACACTGGCAAGACACAATTTGGTGTTGGGTCCAGGGGGCGGAGCCTCCAGAAGCCCAGGGGTTTTATACATTAAATTATCGTCAGATGAGCATATTTTATACCTTATTTGTGACACTGGCAGGTCACGAATTGGCGTGGGGTCCAGGGGGTGAAGCCCCCGGAAGCTCAGGGGTTTTGGGAAATAGATTACTGTCAGATGATCATGATATTATACCTTATTTTTGACACTGGCAGGTCACAAAATGGCGTGGGGTCCAGGAGGCGGAGTCCCCGGAGGCTCAAGGATTTTGGGCAATAAATAACGGTCAGATGAGCATATTTTTATACCTTATTTGTGACACTGGCAGGACACATATTGGTGTTGGGTCATGCAGGGGGTGGAGCCCAAGAAGCTTAGGGGTTTAAAACATTAAATTATCGTCAGATGAGCATCTTTGATACCTTATGTGTGACACTGACAGGAAACAAATTGGTGTTAGATCCAGGGGGCGGAGCCATTAGAAGTTGTAAGGTTTATACATCAATTTATTGTCAGATGAGCATATTTTTATACCTTAATTGTGACACTGGCAGGTCACGAATTGGCGTGGGGTCCAGGGGGTGAAGCCCCCGGAAGCTCAGGGGTTTTGGGAAATAGATTACTGTCAGATGAGCATGATATTATACCTTATTTTTGACACTGGCAGGTCACAAATTGGCGTGGGGTCCAGGAGGCGGAGACCCGGAGGCTCAAGGATTTTGGGCAATAAATAACGGTCAGATGAGCATATTTTTATACCTTATTTGTGACACTGGCAGGACACAAATGTGTTGGGTCCAGAGGAAGAAGCTCCAAGTAGCTCAAGGGTTTTGGGCAATAAATTACTGTCAGATGAGCATTATTTTATACCTTATTTGTGATACTGGCAGGTCATGAATTGGAGGGGGTCCAGGGGGCGGAGCACTGGCGTACCTATGGGGGGGGCAGGGGGGCAGAGTGCCCCCTGACGGGCTCCAGGGGAAAAAAAGAAAAAGGGGAAAGAAAAGAAAAGAAAGGAAAGGAAAGAAAAAGAAAAAAAGAAAAGGGAAGAAAAAAGGAAGAAGAAGAGAAAAGGAAGAAAAAGGGAAAAGAAAAGGAAAGGAAAAAAATGGGGAAATTAAAAAAAAAAAAAGACCATGGCCGTACGCACCAGGGGGGGGGGGGGGCATTTGACCCCAGATATTTTGAAAACGTACAGTGTTTTTTCCTGAAAATGTAGTGTAGGCCTATACCAAATCCTTCAATTCTACTTTTGAAAATGCAAAAGTACCCTCATGACCAGTTCGGTCGCTCGAACTCCCTTCACTCCTTTTGCTTTTGAGATTCCTCGAAAACTTTTAATGCATCTTTCCCCCTCCCCCACCAGAAAAATATTCCGCATACGGCGCGAACTGCTTGCTAGCCTATTTTGTATTAAATGTTTTCACTTGCTCGTCCCCCTGAAAAAAGAAAAGGATTAGCATTGCCTAGAATACAATTGTGCCTGCCCCGACGGGCCCCGACCTGCAACCATGGCAACAATAACACACAGTGTATGTAGCAAATGTTACTAAAAGAGAGTAATTCACTTTTCTCGCTCGCTACACTTGCTCGCGAATAAAATGAAAAGATATTGCTTTGGAAACAATTGTGCCCACCCTTGACCTGCAACAATATCATTAAAAATGGAAGAGTTTTTTTCGCCCTCTCGCCAAAAAGGAATTGAATCGCGTTAAACGCAATTGCGTCCATCCTGACATGCACCAATAAAAACTAGTTTATTTATTAATTTCTATTAAAAGAGAATTTTTTTTTGCTTGCTCGCTATGCTCGCTCGCCAAAATGGAATTGACACCGCTAACGTGCCCGCCCCAACCTGCAACAACCAGTTAATAATTATGTACCAAACGTTATTCAAAGAAGTTTTGGTGTGCCCGTGCTCGCCAAAACGGAATTAACATCACCTTAGACATGATTGTGTAAGCCCTGCCCTGCAACAAAAAAATCTGAAATTTATGAACCAATTATCATTACAAAATTTTTGCTCGCTCGCTACGCTCGCTCGCCAAAATAGAAATAACACCGTTTTTAATAATCACGTCCCTGACATGGAACAAAGAACCCAAGTTTATGTACCATATTTTCCCTATAAAAGAGAAGTGATTTTTTTTTGCTCGCTCGCTACGCTCGCTCGCCAAAATAGAAATAACACCGCTTTTAATAATCACGTCCCTGACATGGAACAATGAACCCAAGTTTTATGTACCATATTTTCCCTATAAAAGAGAAGTGATTTTTTTTCGCTCGCTCGCTACGCTCGCTAGCTCGTGGAATTATGTGCCCACCACTAACCTGCTACAATATCATTAAAAAGAGAAATGTAGGGGGTTGCCTGCCCGCCAAAATGGGATTGACATTGCCTTAAACACGATTGTGCCCGCCCCCGACCTGCAACAATGGAACAAATTTTATATAGCAATTCATTGAGAGAAAGATGTATTTTGGCTCGCTAGCTAAAATGGGTATGAAATCACCCGAAACACAATATTGTTCCCGCGCCTTGCATGGGACAATTGAACCAAGTTTAAGTGGCAATTATTAAAAAAGAAGTGATTTTTTTCTTGCTCGCTACGCTCGTTTGCAAAAAAATGAAATTAACGTCGCTAACAAGTGAATGTTCCCACCCCCAACTTGCAACAATACCAGTTTATATACCAAACGTTACTTAAAGATTTTTTTTTTGCTCGCTCGCTCGCCAGAAGTGAAAATTAGCATCGCCTTTTTTGTTTGTTTCGGTCGCTTGCCCCCCCCTGACGGATTACCCCAGGTACGCCACTGGGGCGGAGCCCCCGGAAGCTCAGGGATTCGGGGCAATAAATAACGATCAGATGAGCATATTTTTACACCCTATTTGTGACACTGGCAGGACACAAATTAGTGTTGGGTCCAGGGCAAGGGTGTCGATTTGTATCCGTGGTTGGGGGGATGATAGGTGCCAAAATATTTTCGGCAATGGATCAAAGCAATCAAGAGGTAGAAGCGTGTGGCAAGTTGCACCTCTCCCAAGCGCGTAGCCAGGATTTCATTTTAGGGGGCGGTAGTGAGCACGCGAAGCGCGGTCCCTAGGGGGTTGCGTGCAGGGAGGGGGAGTTCCCCCCCCCCCCCGGAAGTGCGGAAGCTTTGACGTTTCACTCAATTATTAGAGAAAGAAGACGATTCGTTGGACCGTTCTCGACTCTAAATCCTTGTTTGAATCAAGTTCCCCTTCCTCCGCGCGTAGCGCGGAAGCTCTGACGTTTCATTAGATTATTAAAGACAGAAGACGATTCGATGTACCATTCTCGTCTCTTAATCCTTGTCTGAATTCATTTTCGCCCATTCCTGCGCGAAGCGCGGAAGCTTTCACATTAGAGAAAGAAGACGATTTGTTGTATTGTGTCCTTCATGAATTCAGTTTCTCCCCTACCGCGCGAAACGCGGAAGCTTTGACGTTTCATTAAATTATTAGAGAAAGAAGACGATTCGTTGGACCGTTCTCGACTCTAAATCCTTGTTTGAATCAAGTTCCCCTTCCTCCGCGCGTAGTGCGGAAGCTCTGACGTTTCATCAGATTATTAAAGAAAGAAGACGATTCGATGTACCATTCTCGACTCTTAATCCTTAATGTTTGAATCAAATTCCCCCTTCCCCGCGCGTAGCGCGGAACCTCTGGTGTTTCATTAGATGATTAAAGAAAGAAGACAATCCTATGTACCATTCTCGTCTCTTAATCCTTGTCTGAATTCATTTTCGCCCATTCCTGCACGAAGCGCGGAAGCTTTCACATTAGTGAAAGAAGACGATTTGTTGTATCGTGTCCTTCATGAACTCAGTTTCTCCCCTACCGCGCATAGCGCGGAAGCTTTAACGTTTCAATAAATTATTACTCTTAATCCTTGTCTGTATTCATTTTCGCCCATTCCGCTCAGCGCGGAAGCTTTTACGTTTCATTAAATTATTTGTAAAAGAAGACGCTTCGTTGTATCGTGTACTTTAACGTTTCATTTGATTATTACGCTTAATCCACGTCTGAATTCAGTTGCCCCCCAACAGCTTTGCCCATTTTACTGAATTATTAGAGAAAGAAGACGATTCGTTGTACTGTTCTCTATATTAATCCTTGTCTGAATTCAGTTTCCCCACTGAAAATAATTTGTGTTACAAATAAATTGTGACATAATAATCTTTCTCCATAAATGAAAAACTTTTAGGAAATATCAGGAAATAAAATGAGTGAAAAAAACAAAAATAAAGATACAATGACGTGAATTTTAAAAAGGGTGAACGGAAACAACATAACAACTAGAGAACTATTTTATAAGTCATACTAATGTCCGAAAATCTTTCTCTCCGATCTCATCACGAAATCGTCACAGAGTTCATCTATGTTTACACTGTCCAGGATTGTCTGATGTGCATTGCAGATTGCTATTTTTGCGCTTCGCGCTTAACATTTAGCTCGTTGCTTTTTGACGCTGCGTCTTTGCATTTGGCGCACTGCATTTCTATGATGCTGTTGATTGAACAAATTGAATAAATTCATCAATTCCTGATGAAGCCGTATGAGCGAGAATTCAATTTATTCTTGTCTCATATACGGTTGTCTTATTTACTTCGTATATACATGTATGTATGTATTATGAAAATGAGATAGCAAAATGTGTATATTGATGGTCTTCTTGCGAGTAATAACCATCAACTACTCTCATCGGGCTCTCATCCTTAATTTTTCTCTTCATTTTTTTTTTTTTTTTGATGGTGAATTATTGGGGGGGGGGGATGATTGTACAGGCCATCCCCCCATCCCCCCCCCCCCGGATCGACACCCATGGTCCAGGGGGCGGAGCCCCAAGAAGCTCAGGGGTTTTGGGCAATAAATTACTGTCAGATGAGCATGATATTATACCTTATTTGTGACACTGGCAGGTCACGAATTGGAGGGGGGTCCACGGGGCGGAGCCCCCGGAAGCTCAGGGATTTTGGGCAATAAATAACGATCAGATGAGCATATTTGTATACCTTATTTGTGCCACTGGCAGGACACAAATTAGTGTTGGGTCCAGAGGGCGGAGCCCCCAGAAGCTCAGAGGTTTTATACATTAAATTATCGTCAGAAGAGCATATTTTATACCTTATTTGAGACACTGGCAGGACACATATTGGTGTTGGGTCATGCAGGGGGTGGAGCCCAAGAAGCTCAGGGGTTTAAAACAATAAATTATCGTCAGATGAGCATCTTTGATACCTTATGTGTGACACTGACAGGAAACAAATTGGTGTTAGATCCAGGGGGCGGAGCCATCAGAAGTTTAAAGGTTTATACATCAATTTATTGTCAGATGAGCATATTTTTATACCTTAATTGTGACACTGGCAGGTCACGAATTGGCGTGGGGTCCAGGAGGCGGAGTCCCCGGAGGCTCAGGGGTTGTGGGCAATAAATTACGGTCCGATGAGCATGTTTTGATATCTTATTTGTTACACTGGCAGGACACAAAATAGTGTTGGGTCCAGGGGCGGAGCCCTCAGAAGCTCAGGGGTTTATACATCAATTTATCGTCAGATTTGGCGTGGGGTCCAGGAGGCGGAGTTCCCGGAGACTCAGGGATTTTAGGCAATAGATTACGGTCAGATGAACATCCAGGGGCCCTACTTAGGGTAGGTAGAGCACTCAAAAAAATAATACACATAAGACATTCTTTATTTTGGTGTCATATTAAAGATATCAATGATATATTTATTTTGCTGCAAAAATTTTCAAATTCTGTCAAGGCATTCCTGAGATATGGTCTTTTGAAGATATCGTAAAATCATTCAAAAACCTGCCGCAAATAGCAAATTATGGCAAAAATGGATTTTTTACATGTTTAAGGGTGATTTTTTGACATAATAGAGTATTACATGGTCTTAAAAATGATATGTATTGTGAAACCAAAGTGAAATAAGCATGAAAAATAAAATTCAAGAACCAGACTTGTTGCATTTTGGTGCACCGGATTGACAAAAACCACATTTTGTTCAATTTCACCAATCCGCAGGTTTGGAAATGTTCAAAAAACGACTAAGTCCAGCTAATTAATATGCGTAAATGCAATATCTCAAGTTTTAAATGAGTCTGTTTGATACAACTTTGTGGCAAGCTTCAACTAATGAATCCCTATCCATTTATATAATAAGATTTATGAAAACTAATTAATTATGCAAATGAGCTGATAATTAGCTAATTACATATTCGCAACACCGTTATGCAAATTAGACAATGTTTATATATTTTTTTTCCTTCTCACCTAACTTCCTGATCTATATAAAACAACTGTAGAAAGTTTGAGCTTTGTAGATGCTTGCATTTGCTGAATAAAATGATGAGCTGAACTTTCGCAGCAATTTCCAGTAATGTTTCACTCGATGGATTAAAAATCGGAGCATGTGGCAAGAAACTATGGATGTTAAACTACTGAAAACCAGTTTAGGATTTGAAAATCGGGCAATATTTACGGATTTATGAGCATTTTCTGAAAATTCATTCAACTCAATGTAACTTCGTGTAGAAACAAAATTCCGATGTACCTGTTGCTGGGGTAGCCAGGGAAAGGTCACAGGTACCATATATGGTAAGGTCATTGAAATCCAGTGAATGAAACATTGGTGGCAAGTCCATTTTTTACAGGGGAGTTTTTTCCAATCTGCCGGGATATTTAGTGCAGTATTGTCCGTGGTGATTGCACACACCCACTGGCCCAATTTGCGCGGTGTCAAAAACATCCCTTTTTAAAAAAATAAAATAAATACTTTCCCTAATACCCACACCCACAGGATTTAAGTATAGTGGGTTAAAAGAATGACTGAAATATCTGTGAAAAAATTATGTTGTTACATGTTTTTGAATTTTTTAAATCATAAGTTGAAAAATGGCTTCTCAGCATAGATTTGCTATTGCTGTGCACTGACGTGCACGGCAGAATGTATATGCATGCACTGTGATCAGCCTACTTAGGGCCCCTGGTGGGGTCGAGGGGGTAAAGCCCCGGAAACTTAGGGATTTTAGGCATTTAATTGCGGTCAGATGAACATATTTTTATACCTTATTTGTGACACTGGCGAACACTAATTGGCGTGAGGTCCAGGGGGCCGAGACCCCAGAAGGTCAGGGGTTCTAATCATTAAATTGCCGTCAGATTAGCATCCAGCCATTCGCCTTAGGGCAGTAGGTGGAGTCCAGGGGGCAGAGCCACCGGAAATCAAGGGGTTTTAGGCATTTAACTACGGTCAGATGAGCATATTTTAATACCTTTGATATCTTTCCCCTTTTATTTCCTTCTTTTTTTTCCTTCTTTTTTTTTTCCTTCTTTTTTTTCCTTCTTTTTTTTCCTTCTTTTTTTTTCCTTCTTTTTTTTTTCCTTTTTTTTCCAGGGGGGGGGGGGCGGGCCCCCTGGGCCCCCCTCCCTGGACCCTCCACTGATTTTGCTAACATACTACGAACAGAGACCTGAATACTGCAACCCTCTTGCTCAAGTACAATCTCGCTAGAAAAGGACACTCCCGTAATTTCCGCCAGCTCACTAAAAGGGGGAGGGGGTGACTAACGGTTGACTTTTAAGGTTTCCTACAATGACCTTCACTGTCTTACCGTCTTACTGTCTTACTATTCTCACATGCATCATAAAACATGCCTCTCTTAAGGTTCCCATGTTCTATAACCAACTTGCCCCTCAAAGCATTTGGAGGGGTCCTCGATTGACAAACAACGACTTGGACTTGTCTAGAATGAACGATTAATTAAAGGCCTCCTCCCAGTTCTACCATTAATGGGTTTTGTTATCCCATGCTTGTTCACTAAAGCCCGCGGTCACAAATGCCATTACGAACTGCTACGAACGCCGTACGAACGATTTTCAGACGATGGAAACTCGGGAAGACAATGGAAAACCAGTAGATTCGTATGAAATTATCGTTCGTATGAACCTTTGTGACCGTAGCATTACCCGAACCTTCAGGTTTTGTGAGGTTTCAGTAATCACTGCATCGTTACCATCCAAGCTTCACTACCAAGCCACATAGCATGCCTGACCATGTCTCTCAATTGGTACAACAAATTACAATCTAACAAAACAGGACTTTGTCTCTGGTCTGAATCTTTCATATTAAATAAATTTGCATCAGTCTCAAGGTTCTGCACTAACAACGGAACCTCTACATTGGAATTTAAAGTCCATTAACACTAAAATTGTGCACACATATATCTACAGGCTTACAGTCAGAGGCGGCCCTCCGGGGAGAGCAGGGATGACCCCAACGCTTTTTCAAGTACCCCAAAAGTGTCCCTTTTTCTTTGACAAGTTCCCATTTTCCTTTGCATTAATTTCCGTTCTCATAAGTGCCCTTAATTATCTCTAGTAAGTGCCCCTTATCAGGTACGAGAAGTGCCCCTTTCATCTCTGATAATTACCCTATTCAAATCTGAGAGGTGCCTCTTTAACTTTGACAAGTGCCCACTTTTCCTTTGTAAAAAGTGCCCCTTCCCCTTTAAATAACTACTTTTGTACTTTGACACGTGTTCCTTTTATTTTTCCAATAACTGACTTATCCCTTTTGATAAGTGTCCCCTTTTCCTCTCATCATTAAACATGCCCCTAATTTCAAGCGACTAAGAGCAATTTCCCCAAAAGCTTGCTCGCTACACTCGCTCGCATTTATAGATGATATTATTATGTTACTTATTAAAGGTCTTTTCATTCTTCTTGGGTTTTTCCTCTTTATAAGATGTTATTTTTTGCACTGCGACCTCACCAATCTTAAAAAATTTCCTCGCTCGCAAATGTATTTTCAGACCTTCACACCCAACTGCAAACTATGTATAATGTGTAATGAGAAACAAATATTGCAATCATCTCTGATAATGTAATCACAATGTAGGTATATATAGCCTACCCATGTCTGAAAAGTGGTATATTTTTGCTTTGAGATTTCTGGCCCAAAATAGATCCTGCAGCCAGAGTCAAAATATACCAGCCCATTCATGCCTATATGCAGAAATATATGAAAAAATGTTTATTCTGCCGATTATGCCATTTTGCCCGCCTAATTTCGACTGATTTTGTTTTAAAATTTATTGAAATTATTATGTTTTGGGCGTCATGTGAGCCTTGGAGGCAAAACGTGAACTGAATCACTGTAACACTCGGGTCTCTCCTCCCCGGCCAGAATAACTGGTTGGGATTGTGCAGGTGGCCCACTACAGCAGAGTTCCCCCCTACTCTTGTACGAATAGTGCAGTTGGTTCTTAACGTGCAAAGATGGTGAGTATTGGTGACACATCTATACACGGGGCCTCCATTTAATGTCCTATCCGAGGGACGGATATATGTTAAAACGCGGTATCAGAATGCCGATTGGAGGTCTAAGGCTTTATCGTGCAATATTATTGCATAGAGTGTTTGGAAGTTCGAGGATATCCGGGTACTTGTCATTATTGTTGTAATGCTTAGGTAATCCTTCGATACTAGACGAAATAAACATGAAGAAGAAGAAGAAAAAGAGAGAATGAGAGAGAGACAGAGAGAAAGAGAGAAAGAGAGAGCAAGAGAGAGAGCAAGAGAGAGAGCAAGAGAGAGAGCAAGAGAGAGACAGATAAATAGAGGAAGAGAATCAAATGGATAGAGGATATGGGTAGAGAGAGTTAGCTGGGAGGGAAAGAGGGGAGAGGAGAGACAGAGACGGACAGACAGACAGACAGATAGATAGACAGACAGGTAGACAGACAGAGACAGAGAGAGGGGCTGAAGAAAAGTTAAGTCTTGATAATGCTCTGTTTAATAATATCTTCATGATAAATATTAGCCGATGGGGCAGATCTAGCCTTTTAAACTAAACCAAAAAAGAGATTTGTTGATATATATATTAATTATAGTCAATGTTTTAATACATACTACACCATTACTGGTTATTAGTAGGACTCAAAGTCTTAAAACTGTGTTCTCTCGCTTCCCTCCCTCGCCAGGAGACCAATGCTATCAAGTGCGATGAGAGAATAACTATAGAGTTAATAAAAATGCGTACAAATGAATGTCTTTTTTCAAATGCTCAATTATCCTTCTTAGACGAAAGGATATAGAAACTTTAGATGTTAATAGATTGATGTATAGACAAATGCTCATGTACCTGTTACAGCTCATTTTAAGTATGTTATTACCAAAGAAAAACAGATGTCAGTCCGTCACTCAATAGTGTATGACAGTGAAGTCTAGAAGATAAACGGGTTTTCTTGCACAATTTGAAAACTAGGACACTGCCAACGTTTACATTTGACAAATAGGACCTACATGGCATATTCATAATTCCTGCAAACTTCTACAGAATTTGATGTTGGCTGCAAAAGGGACATAGTAACTTTAATCCAGTGTGAGGCTTTGTAACAGGATAACCGATCCCATGACAGTCCATCGTATCACCTGGACTCCCTGCACCAAGGTGCACCATCGTTTTTTAAGGGGCACGGGGCATTTGCCCCTCCCATAAATTTTTAACCACGAAGATAAGTTTATATCTTTCTTTTACGGTGAAGTGGTAAATTATTGTAAGGTAAATCAAGATAAAATAAAAATCGCCCACAACTGTTACGAATTACACTGCATTGGAACGAATATTTTCATGCTGGAATATATACATGATATATATAGATCACCATTGATCATCAAATCAAATTGTTTATTCTAGTTACTACTGACACGATACTATTGTAAAGATATCACAAAAATGCTAGGAAATCCCCCCCCCCCCCCCCCCCACTTCTCCCCTCCGGAAGCCGAGGAATGGATACGCCACTACAAAGCCACCGACATGTCGCCTTCTGTCTCATTGCGTTTGGACTTCTCGGCGGATATTTGACTCATTACTAACCCACGTTCACCACGTTTAGAGAAAATGGAAATATTTCTCGGAAATTTACCATTGCTAAGAACAAGTGGCACGAAAGGATGTGTGAGGTTCTCTTCTTTTTTAATAATTAAAAAGATTAGAATGGTTAAAACACCTGGTCTGACTCATTTTCTTAAAATTATAAGTTATAATCACAAGTTTTTACTTTATATGGAAATATATTTGAGCACGGACCAACAAATCTACCTAAGTATCAAACTATGGGTTGCAAGTGGTTGAAGAGTGATTTTGATTTATAGTAACCCACTACTTGTAATGACCATAATTAAACTGATTGAATCTTTGTGGAGCACAAAACGTATGAACATTCGGTAAATGGGTCTGAAAATCAGACTAATACTTGGGTGATTACAATCACTTAAGTCGATTTTTTTTCCCACCAAAAGCCATTTTCAAGCCCTTTCTGTTTGAGGAAAGTCCTAAATTAGTATTGTCTTTCAAATGCCCTTGAAATTGAAATTTTGCATTTGTTTGGCCTGCAAATGGGACATAGTACCTTTAAAGGTACAATCTTATCCAATTTGTAATAAAAGTTATGGATTTTATTCAAAAATCATGTTTTGTATGATTTGTTTATGTGCGTTTTTATTCAATACAAAACTTCAATCACAAGGAACCAGCAATGTTTAGTTTTTTTTTAAAAGGATAAAGGATAATTTATGAATATCATATGAAGGCATAACCATATAACATGAACAATGGGTTGAATAAGTAATATGGCTCCGAAAATTCTATAAAATCTTTTGCTGTTTCATGAAATTTAAGAACATAACAATAATTCATGAATATATTATTTAAACTATTATAATATGAATATGCATTTGGTACATTAAAGTATAGACATTTTCATAAATGACTACATATTCGGGTGTTTGCATTACATTTCAGTTACCTAACGAAAGCATCAAAATATATTTAAACGTCAACGAATTTACATTTTGCTCTAAATACACTATCAAGAAACTAGTGGCATAATAACTCTGAACTTTTATGCATATTTGGCAGTTTTGACAGCATTTAATGTTTAAGTGAAGAAGAAAAAAAAGCAAACATCATGAACAACAATAAGAGTATCACTACATGCATTAGACTCAAGACACCCCCCCCCCCCCCCCCCCCCCCCGTTAAACAAAATGAAAAATATATACTCAAGTTCATGTTGTCTTTTAAAAGAAAAGAATCCCTTTATCTTGAAAATAAGCATTGTAATTGCGTCTAAAAGTTTTGTTTTATGTCTGTGACTGTTAAAATGTTAGAATGTTAGGTACGAAATATATGAATCACTAGAACAAAGGTGAAATAGACTATTGGACTAAATAGACTATTATTCATTCACGACCAATGACGTAATTTACTTAAAGAGAAGGTTGAGAACTCATGAATACTACTACACTGCGTCAAAAGAGAGAGGTTGAAGAAAAGGTATCGTTAGTCTCGGCATTCAAACCTTTTCCTTGACTGGAAACTGCACTACAGCTTATAAAGCAGCAATGTTGCGGTACACTGTTGAGAAATTAAGACACATGACAAATAGTTGTATTGATTATATATTATATTATACACAGTCAATAAAAGTATCGACAATCTTTAAAGGGCCTTGCAAGAAACATCTTAAAACTTGTATTAGGGCCAAAATGTTGTAAAAACAAAATCATAATAGAAAATGTTCCTTAAACTCTGGTGGCAAAATACACATTATCAGCAACATTATAGTCATTTTTTTTTCTTTTCAAATATTAATTTTGCTACTGGCAGTGTTTTATTCACCCCATTTGTTGTTAACAAAATGAGGGCTTCAAATTTTACTCAGAAAGAAAACCACAGCGTCCTTTTAACTGAAATTTGACATAGTTATACATGTACTTTCATAAACTCATCTTGCTGCTATACAGGTAAATTTTGATATAAGTTTTTGAGGGATTGCAAATCCCTGATATGGGCTTTAATTTAAGTATAATTGCTTACTTGAATCGAGAAATTCAATAGCAAGCACAGCTTATTAAGGCACGGGAGTAGCGTGAAAATGGATCGGAAATATTTAATGTGACTGCAAACACAGACTAAAAAGTAGGCGGGGAAAAGAACTACTAGTATACCACTTTCGTCTCCAGGATGCTTGGCTGGAATGGTACTGGTAGTTAGTTTGGTTCCAGAGAGAAGAACAGAAAATCGCCCACGGGAAATAATCTGCGTCGTCACAAATCACCGGTCGAACTGTGGGTCAAAAAAAGTTCTGTGATCTCTATAAATACAGGTCCTATTTCTGAAAGAGTATCAGTTGAAACTTAGGAACCAGCTTAGAAAAGTGGCAAAAAGGTAACAATATAGCATCGCAGGTGAAAAAGAAAAGAGGCAAACAGCAGAACAATTATAGATCTGGATATACTTTCACAACTTGGCAAAAGGCAACGGAGTTCGAGTGCAATATAGTTAGTGTGCAATTTGCAAGATGGAGCTCTCGGTGATTTTTGTGTGCATGGGCGTTTTGCTCATGGGCACCGCAAACGTAAGTATGATTTTCAGCTTTTGCCATTCTACGATATTTATCAATTTTTTCTAAGTTGTTGCCCTTTATATTGACTTTTTAGTGTAGGTCTGATTCTGAAAGAGTAGATTTGCATCTTTAAAATGATATGTAGCTCATCAAAATTTTCTGCTGTTTCTCTATGTTTTTCTCTTAATCGGATCAACTTGTTCTGTGGTGGCCATGTTTTGATTGTTTAATAGTATCACGAAGGGAGCGAAAACAACTTATTCGAAACTTTGATTATTGCGGAATTATAATCACGGTATTCGACAATTGTTTTATATAAATGAGGGCCGTCGGAAACAGAAAAACCAAGTTTTTTCCGAAACTTGAATTATTGCGGAATGATAATTATGGTATTCGGAGCATGGAATATGAAAAATGCAAGCACATCGATCCTCGAAACTGATTTGTATTCAAATAAGTTGAAGATGACTCATCATGCTCAAGCGTTCTCTTTCCTTTTCTCTAATGCTATAGTGAAGTGTTCTCTTCCTCACACCCCCCCCCCCCCCCCCCACTCAGAGGTCGGAATGACCGCATGCGTGTTGCCAAAATGTCCGGTAAAGGGGTACTTTTTGTGCAACAAAGTCCGGCCCAAGAATTGTAAAAAAAAAGGGGTGTATTTGACTTTTCACCCGGATATTTCTTTAAAAAGGGGGTGTTTTTCTTTTTTTCTCTCATATCTTTGGACTCCTGATAAATTATTCCGAATTTAGGGGGGTACATTGAGCATTTTTCCTGATTTAGGGGGGTCTCCAAGGCAGGAAAAGCCCGCGAAAATCCCGCGAAAGGGGGGTTCGGAAATATTGGCAGTCCTCAGATAGGGGGTGCTTTCAAAAAGAGGGTACGAGCATATGCGTACCCTAAATAACACTGAGTGGGGGGGGGGGGGGGGCCGGGTCCTCACAACTCTCATCTGCTCTCTGCATGGGCTCTCTCTCTCTCTCTCTCTCTCTCTCTCTTTTCTTTCTTTCTCTCTCTCTCTCTTCTCTCTCTCTCTCTCTCTCTCTCTCTTTCTCTCTCATGCACACACACACATGCTCTCTCACTCCCTCCTCCCTTCCCTGGTTCTAACATTCACTCTCTCACTTTGTCTTTCTTTCCCACAGGCGGAGTATAACTACAAGACAGGGTTTCTGAACGCGCAGGGAGTCCCCGATGGTGGGGTGAGTATATCGTGCAGGGTCGTGGAATAACATTGACCTCTCGATTCATGTGTTTGGATTCAGATTTGTAACAAGTTAACAACATAGACACCAACCTCTATCCATCCGTCAGAAATTATGTTAACGTTACTAAATCCCTTTTAAGATAATCATTTTATGCGTGTGTAAAGCTAAAAACAGAAACTAGAATTTCAACATATAAGCAGGAAACAATAATATAGTCGGCCCCAACACTCTCCGAATTGTATTCATCAATTAAGATAATGATGCAAATCCGAAACAAGGAACTGCCGACCAATTGTCATGTGGGGTGAAATTAACTACTAGATTAATAATTGTTCAAGTATAATATGCTCAACGTTGTTTCGATCAAACTATATTATCATCATATAATGTTATGTTGAAAAATACATACTAGAATTTGAAGAGAATGAAACTAAGAAAATAGATGCGAATACTAATAGTGGATAAAGATAATTAATGATTTACAGGAGATGCATTTATGATCTGTTTTCAAATAAATACAGATATATAATTTAATCTTCTTTAAACATGACTTATGACTTGCTTGTTGTAATTGATTGTGTATGATGTCATTCGTGGTTTTGTATGTGAATAAAGATTTTATAAATAGAAGAAAAGCTGGGCATTTCTTCTGACTTCACCATAACCGTGGTATAAAAATAAATATAGATAGATATAGATATCTGCCGAGAATCAATAATTAGAGAGTCAATGAATGAAAACTAAAAAAATTATTAGAATACATGTATAACGCACTTTTCAAGCGATATAATGGTGGCAATGTTGATAAGCCTCTATAGTCCCGCTATAGTCTCACTTTTTGTGATCTTATATTATGTTTCTTGGAAGTTTCTCTCGCTAATTTTCTCCAACATGAGACTCTGTTTGATATACACAATAAGCTGCATAACAAATAATTGTATTGTTTTGTATCGTTTGGTTTAAAATAATCAGCTAAGTTCTGAAACTGTTTAATTTACAGAGTAGAATGTACATGACATGTACTAAATGAAATTGTCTTATTCTACATAGGCCTAGTCTTGATGTCTGTATAATGTGAAAAACGTGGTATATTATCATTTTTTCAATACATTTTTTACCTTCTTTTTTTCAATCAGATGGATGTTGTACCACCATCATTCGAAGGTAAGTTACATAATATTATCTGCTTGTACATAACTCTGTTTTGTATAATTGATTCTGTGATTGTATTATTGTGTTTCTATTGATCAGTGTATCATAAATTTATATATCTGATATTATTGAAGATTAGAATGGATTGCCCGATCTTCTTGAATATGGAAATAGTAAAGTTAGAAAATGCAGTTTAACGTCAAGTTCATGGGAGTCAATCAATAACTGCATAAACTCTCATCGCTTTCTTGCAAAATTCGGTGATTATTTTAAAATTCGGTGATTATTTTAAAATTCTAGAAGCATTAATAATTTTTTATTTTATCTGACTGTCAACTCGAAAGTATTCCCTAATGCAATTAGTTAACCTACATAATTATGTAGGTCCTACCCAAATGACCCGAAAAATATTGTACATTAACACCAAAGGGTTATCCTAATTCTTTGGTATTACAAAGTGAACCATCTCGATCACAACATATCACCCATATATACAGTGAAGTATTGACGATGTTTAAACACTTTTTTCCTAACATTCAATGAATATCAATTATTCACGGGTTTTTTTTATTTTCTCCTTTTGTTTTCATTTCGAAATATAGAAATACAGGCTTTTGGCACTGCAAATAGTGGTGATGCATTTACAAACATTATGGCAAGAAATATAGCTATAAACGATACGGGTGAGTATCTTAATTTGTACCTTCTCTTTTTTTTCTTTCTCTCTCTCTCTCTCTCTCTCACACAAATGCACTCTCACGTCTCCCTTTCTCATTCTCTCATTTCTTTGCACCACCCCCTTCCACCCCTCCCCCTATCTCTCTATCTCTTTCTCTCCTCTAGTGTATATCTTATATTCTTACCTAATTATGTATATTATTAATTCCAACAGCCTTAGAGGTGCGAACATCATAACCATGATGAATCCGAACATGACGTCTACATGAGATTACCACTAGAATGTTGAAATGGTTCTTAAGTTGATTTCTCGAAAGTTTTTGCGATCGTATTATCCAATAGGCCATGCTCGTAATGTAACGAAAGTTAGTCATATAACTTTGTGAAGCTCCTCGAATTCAATTATTTCATTCACATGTTACGAATAAATATATCTCAATACAGTCAGAATTTAAATTGCATACATTAGCTGTTGCTAGGTGGGACAAACATTGTGGCTTGTCTAACCCAACAACACGTAATATATTCAATTTGCATTCCGACTATTGAAATACAATTATTCGTAACGGGTGAATTAAATATTTCGTATCGAGGCATTTAAGTATAATTTAAGTAATTATAATCTTTCCCATTCCATGCTTTTTTCGACACCAGTAACCCTTATTTCCTATTTTTTTTCTCCCTTTTTTTCTTCAGAGTTGTGTCTGGAGCAGGGAGATATTCCCGTCCCATGTAACAGCACCGGTCGAGCCAAACGAAACGCTCTCCGTGATCGCGGTATGAGATGGGTAAACGGTGTGGTTCCATACGTCATCGACAACCGATACGGTAAGGAAATCATTGACATAGCCTTAAATGGTATCATGCAATAGGGCGTTTTCGACATGTATGTAACTGCAAGCATTTTTTTTTAGGGGGGGGGGGGGTCAAGAGGCCCCGGTTAAGATACACTGATATATATCATTATTGAAAGTAACCTACATACTATGTTATTGCTTTGTAATGTAATTGTACTTTGATATCTAGTTGACACAATGACATAATGATTTGGTGGAAGTGAGATCCGATGATACGGAATTCCGATACATCCTGCGTGATAAAACATTGAGGTCAAAATGTTTCACCAACCCTGTGTTGTACAGGGTTGGTGAAACAGTATAGGCTATTGTGGAATTCCCAGTTCATAATTTTTATGGTCACCATGTTCAATAAACTGTTAACATCACATTACATTACAAGCATACAGTGTATACATTTGTATTTTTATCATACACTACAAGCATATATTTGTATTTGTATCAATTTACTTATCTTTTTCATATTTTTTCGATGGAGCAGATTACGGTACTCGCGCTCGCATCACGAGGGCTATGGAGCGTTACCATGAAACCACTTGCATCCGATTCGTAGAGAGAACAAGAGAAACAGACTACATCTATATCTTCCCCGGTAACGGGTAAGTAGAGCGATTATTTCATTTCATTTTCATTTCAAAGACTTTATTTTCTGCAATCAAACAAATCAGTTATACAACAAATATGGATAATTATATAAAACATAAGGTATGCAAACAATATACAAAATATAGAAACAAATGTATAATACATGAGTAAGAGTAAACTTATACGTTGGGCCATTGCGTGTATAAAGAAAGAAAGCAGAAGGTCGCCGTTATAAGCAA